>NC_069085.1:5639556-5923342 GCF_947172395.1 Bicyclus anynana | reverse complement strand
ACTCAACGAATAAGTCTGTATCAAAATTACTGTGATTTCTATGTGCTTGTAGTTGTTAATTACAATCATGTTATTAATTAACACAATCAGTTTGTCTATATTAATATCTGGACCAATTTTAATGAGACCATTGAAAGATAGAGGGGACATGGAGGAGCATGAGCAACATGATTTTTTCCCGGAAAAATCCTGTTAAATTTGTGAAAAAACTGAATTTTACACGAAGTCCGCTAGATATAAAGTCAAAATATAACGGGTAGAATTTATTGAATTACGTTTTTAATTCAATCCAAGCGCCATTGGCCTAGTTGCAAGCCATTCTTAAATAACTACAAAACACGTCTACGTGAAAATCACACCATATAAAACGCCGCCTGTCACTTGACTGCGATAATTGCTGGATCCGACTGCCGACTGCTATTGATTTTATCATTACAAACCCTCAACAATGCGGATGTGAGAACAAAGTTAATTGTTTATCTCAAACCCACAGCTTCTAATTATAATAACGATTAAAATCAAAAACATTATGATTATATAATTAATCAGTTACATAAATACCTAGATCTACACAAGGGGAGATTTGTAATTTTACCAAAACAATCAAACTAAACCAACACAAATAATAGATAACCAGATTTTTTTTTTGCTAAGACGGGATTGTGGAACTTTTTTCGGTGAAAAAAAGCAAGATTCCTTCGTCGAAAGCGGGAAGAAAAATACGTATAGGTATAGTCAAACGTTTAAAAACTTAAATTACGTACGTGACAATATATCGTAAAAGAAATCATAGAAAATGTATTTAAAAAAAATATGATATTTTAAATCAGATTTATCCTATTGTTGCATGAGTCTTATTCGTCTTCTGAATAAAAAAATAAAAAAATCGACATAAAAGTCAAAAAAAGTATTATTCCTTGGAAAAATATAGCATTTCAAACAATAGTCTGAGAAGTGAGAGTGCCAACCGCCCGCGCTTTCTCAGTAGGTACCTACGTACTCTGCACGCACGATCGAATTACTCCCGAAAAGCGGGACTGAGCCATTAAATTTGAGTTAAAAATCAGGACGTCTGGCAACGCTGATAGGTAGGTACGTTACATAATAAGTAATTAAATAAGATAGATAATGATTATCATGACTCATGGTTCATCACACCATCAAGTAGGTACAAAGGTAGATCATCAACATCATGTAAACCGCGGGACACAACTAGTTAGAGATAGATATGACAAAATAGTGATTTTCCCGACTACGACCTCATGACCGAATGAGGATGGTTGCTGGGAGATCTTAGATAGGCATTATCTAAGAGTTTCGGTACCAACATAAATTAGGTATATTAAAGTAACTGTTGAATAGATTGCATTAAACATGACCTATTTATTGGGTTTTAACAATATGTTTAGCTTTAGGTAATTCTCATAAGATTTTTAGTCTTTTTCTATTTTCTTAGTCTTAGTCTTTCCGCCACTAAAATACTTCAGCCTTTTTATAATAAGTAGGTAGGTATACATATAGGGTTTCCCACGGATGAAAATTATACAAAGATTAGTAGCTTAATATATATGTAAATATAAATACGTGTGTAAGTTTGTTTACTATACGCTTTCACGTCATAACTGTTAAATCAATCACCAAGAAAAATTTTCATTTTGTCAGGAGCTCTAGAGCTCTAGGAAAATATAAGTAGAGATTAGATAGTAGATTTAGACTACTTCTCATTTAAGAAAAATAACTGGTTTCAAGAGATACAAAAATAATATTTCCCCAACGGCATTCAAATAATACCTACTTAATGGACAAAATCTACATGAACGCGAGAAAATCCACAGTCATGAGCAATTAAACTAAAAAAAACAAAATATTACATTTAACTCATTAGTACCAAATTTACGAGAGAAAACAAAACTTACCTTACGCTCCAATAATTTTAGTTTCATCTCTAACGTCAACAATCCTTATATCATCAAGTAACACATAAACATCGATTCACCGTATTTGAACGTCACTGAATGATTATAATACAGTCCACAACCAAACAAACACTACAGGTGTCCAATAACTTCAAATAATTTGGGAGCTTAACTTAAAATCCTACCAACGTTTAGATAGGTCAACATAAGTTGATATCAGATAGCTATAGAAGACCGTATTAGGATGAATCATTCCGACGTTTTCGAGCTCCCATTAACGAGCTCGGAACATCATTATTTTTTACTTTCACATTTGCACTATTTATTAATGAAAGACGTGAAATTAAAGAATAGTAAGTAGTAATTAATGAAAGAAATTAATTTAGATTGTAAAGAGATTAGGGTATATTCGCGAGCCCCTCGAAGGGCCTGAAATCGACCAGGCGTCCCGCCGCGCCACTGACCGCGAGCTCCTAGCTCCCGGCACCTCTGCGCGCATGCGTGCGCCTCGCCGCTCGCAACACGTATCCCGACCGTAGTTCCGTAGCGAGCTTCTCATTTCCTCGCCAAGCTTTACATTACTCGCTTACCTGAGCATTGTCGGCGTTCCCACTCGTCGGGAATGGCAATATACTGCATTAATGACATTCTTCTACTTGCATTCGGAATTTAATATCACCCATATCCGACAATACGAAGCGAGTATAGACAGCATCAAAAAGTTATTACCTGTCTACGAGCAGTTTTTATTTATTTCGTCTACAAACAAAACTCAAGATGTATACTTTTTTATAGAGTCGGAAATTCTTCTTAAATAGTGCCTCCCTTTCCCTTCTAAGGATTAAGTAGTAGGTACCTTAATAGTAGAAATGTTAGGTAGATATTATTATTATTTCGAAGATTAATTAAAATCAATAAAAAATACACTCATTTACATAAGAATTTGTATTTAATTAGGTAAGTACCTACTTTAGTATAGTAGATAGAGGTAGATAGGTAATTTTCAATTCATATTTAAGTAACAAAAGTTTTGACATTATCAATCGTCATCACTAGTGATAGATATGTAAAGGATAGTCAAAAGTAGGAATTGCCTGTTCATTCATACTTTGAAGTTATTTTCCTTAGTTATTATAATTGTCTATTTCTGGATCAGTGATTTCTTCGAATGCGTGTAGCTACAGTACATTTCATAGAACACAAAACTATCTTCGAGGCGATAGACGCTGTGAAATAATTCACGCAGTTAATTGGTTTGTTTGGGAATCGTTGGAAAACTCGGTAAAGGGCAACTCAAGGACGCACAAATGAAACGGCATACTTGTAATATTCGTATGTATATTCATGTTATCTCTGTATAAAATTTACATATTAACAACAACAGCGCTGTTCCTAATAGATGGAGAGCCGGTGACAGCCAGATCTTCGTCATTTTATAAAAGCTGAAAGTTTGTCAACTCCTCAACTTTTTTTTCGTAGGGGGAAAAGCTCTTACCAGCTAAAAACCCCTCCTACCAGCTAAAACTCCTCCGTCTAGACGCTGGTGTCCCTGCCATAAAGCCTACCACCAACGTCGCGAGCCCTATTTACCTTCCATTCTCTCTTTCATCCTTCTCCTTGATCTTCATTATATTATCCAGATAACTCCTAGCTATATTCCATTTCTCACTGCATTCCAGCATTATATTTATTACATTGTTTGCTGTCAGCTCTTGGCCCAGGTCCTTCGTTAGTTTCTCTCTTTCAGCTCGCAACCTCGAAACCTCGGGATAGGAAAAAATTGTATGTTCTGCATCATCATTCAACTGCATCTCCTCAACTTGCTTACTACTAAGTACAGTAACCAATTCTGGGTGATATCCCCATTCCCCAAATACTTGGCTTCATGGCAACCCTTCGCTAGAGACCGTTGAAGTTTCATCTTAACTAGTGTTTTCGACGAGTTGTCACGAATCTAAGTGACTGGCAACTGAGAAGTTCTCATATTATGCTGAGGAAAATATAAATAAATTACACTTTATACTTATTATTGAGGTTCTAGACCCTTGAAACCTGCTACCTCCCAAAATAACCACTGTCCAACTCAATAATTGGTTACCGTACTAGCCTATGGTAGAAGCATGAGCTGACAAACTTTCAGTTATTATAAAATGACGTAGGTCTGGCTCTCGCTGGCTCTTAGTCTATAAGTGAATAATACTTGTGCACAGTCAAATCACACACAACTTATTAGAGCTAAGGTACTGTACAGCCGGCAGATTTTTAAAACATTAGCTAAAATAATCAAAAAATCAATATAAAGACGCTCAAGTTATGATTACCCATTAGAAATCAAACACGATAGAGTGAAGGAATGCCAGAGCTTGGCAATATCTCTGCACAGTTATACTTATTTTAAAAATAACATCTGATAGTTATTACGACAGATGTTATGACAGATATCTATGTATTGCTTTGACTTTTGATTTCACTTTGTATAATGTTCTAGACTTCTAGTAGAAAACATTTTAGGCATGTTTACAAAAATTTGGAAATTGTATTTTTGGGTCATACAAAAACACAAAATACCAAAATTGCCCTAGCCATTGCGCGCGAGCCGGGGGCGTGTAGCGATGAATTAAAAACCCACAACTCATGCACGTCACTTCCCGCACGCACGATTTTACACCCGCGCAGTCTTTCCCCCTGTCGCCCGCATATCATGAGAGTGTTATCAACGAACTTGCCAGACTATAGTACAGAAATAAAAGTATGACTGCACGCTTAAACTTTACTTTATAACATTTAACTCTTACCGATATTATTTATTTTAACATGAAAATATACCCTATTTTACAAACATATAATAATCTATACAACAAAACTAGCAATTCTAGCGTATATGGCTAAATAAAAATTTTAATCTATCTAATTACTGACAAAATATATTAACTCAGTCAACATCTTTCTTAGGCCTAGGCGATCACAAAACTATCTGCATACCTATGTTTATCCACTAACAAATACCAAATGTTGTATTTTAACATAATAGTTTACATTTTCTGAGACTTGAAAAACGAATAAAAAACCTTAGTTATTATTTCATATTAAAGTTTACTACATATTAAACGAAATAATAACAAAGTATTACATGGGAAATATTATTATTTTAAAAACATTTGCAGATTAAAAATTTTAGATTTAACTTTTCAAATCCCACCTTATGAATGATATTAAAACTGTAATAAAAATAATAATAATCATAACTTTCTTATTAAATGTAAATTTTTTGCGTCGCTTGTAGGTCACTGGTAGATGAGATGACATCTCAATCTGTCGATCTAGCAATTCCAATCAGTACGAGTAAAAGTTTTGACATTAAAATTGACCCGACAATTCCTGTACATTACAACTACAACTACAAACATACTATGCGTTCAGTAAATGCTCCTACAATAGTCATTTCATTAGAGAGAGTAGCACGCATTACTTGAGGACCTACTTCGTCTTTAACCCTCAAAGTGAATTCTCTCAACACCGGCGCAGGTAGAGCACCACCCATTGCGTTCAGCACCCTGGTTCTACCAGCTACATCTAAAGGTTTACCTTCGGCGCTTTCCCCTAGCACCTTACGGACGCACATGGATCGACAAGCTTCTCTCTCAGCTTCTAATATCTCTCTTGCCGCTATTTCAAAAGTGCGCCGTTTATCCACACCACCGATTGAGGAACTCGTCGCTTGAGCGCCTTCTGAAATAGCCTTTATAGCACCCGCTTTAAGAATAGCTGGTAACAACAGTTCAGCCACGCCCCCTGTACTTCGGGATCGCAGAAAATGTAAAACCTGCTCAGCTTCCCGCGACTCGTCAAAGAGCCGCCGCTGCCGCGCCGCAGGAACTGGTCGCGCGACATTCCACGCTTCAACCCAAGGGTTTCCTGGCAAAAGCATTCGATCTCCTAACGACCCGCCGTCATCGGGCTTCCAATCCCGTGGTGAGTACCAGTGCACAAAATCGCACAATTCTGCACCTGGGTTGGCAGCCTTGAACGCTTCCATATCCGAGAGAAGGGAAGCACTCATCATTCTAGCGCGGAGTTCAGAAGCTTTGGCATCATCACCGAGGCGCACCATGAGCTCAGCGTCTTCTTCTAATTGATCTTCAGTTTTGGGCGCAGGATCCTGCAAAGAATTAATAAAAGATTGTTATCATACGTCAATTACTCAAAAATTTAATTCATGTATTCAAGTATACTGTATTCAAGTCTAATGAATTCTAGAGTCAATGCATTTGACTATTTCTAATGCCGAGCTAGAGCACAAGCTTCTTTCATATAGGGTTTTCAAGTTTAATCAAAGACATCTTTGAGCTACATTATCAGACAAGTTTCATAATACCATTTTAATAATACATGTACCTATTTAATCAATCGGTTCTAAACTACACCAGAATAATTTTAAATAAATACTTTAATAACCATGCAAACTAAATCTTACTTAATCGACAGCGATAGCAAAAGTGATTTGATACTCGTAACTCATGAAATTACCTGTGTTCGGGGAACGTACAGTGGTGCTCCATTTTTCAGTGTGATATCGTCTAGGCGATGAAGACGACCAACTGGCCGGTCCCAGGGCAACTGATCCTCTGCTTCTTCGTCTTCTGAACAATCAAAGAACTCTTCTTCTGAAGAATACCCTGATGCGCCAGATCCTTCTTGCGCTCGTTTAATACAGCAGTTCAGAAGTTGCAACTTCTGATGAAGCAGACAGGAACGAGCGTTCGGAGCACCTTCCACCACTCTGGTAAAAAATATGATCCTCATTAAATAAGAACTTTCGATTTCGCTCAAGACACAAATAACAGATGGTAAAAACAACAATGTTAGATAGACATACAAAAGAAATAAAATGTATACAATAAACAGCGGCTGTCACGTAAAAGAGATTTTAATTTTAACTTTCACTTAAAAGTTTTGTAAAATAAATACATGACCCCGAAAAGAAAGTGAATAAATCAAAAGAATGCAAGCCGGCTAGCGCAATAACATTTTCTCTTTCGTGTATGCAAATTCATATGGATACTGTATAAGAAAAAACATTATAAAGTAGACAAGACAAGTACCTACATAAATTTCCGTCAATTAATTCCTGTTTAGTTGTCTATAATTATTGTAATGAACTTTAAATTCACACAGAACTTCTCTCCGCTTGTGGGCCGCGACCCAGAATTGGAACGTACGCGCGAACGCTCTAAGACCAAGCACCGTTATTATATTGAATTACAAATATGAAGCGAGACCGGAGAGCCGGGGCAATCGTCGGCGAGGCAACTTTTTCAAGAAACTTTACGCCTAATCGGTCGGTGAACCGTTTGTTTACCGGAGTCCACAGGCTCTGTGTGTAGGTCAGCGCTCAGCACTCTCAGCAGCTTGTGGCGACGCCGCGCGCGCACGCAGTCCGTACTCCGTCGCCGTCGAGAGCCGCGCGCGCATCCAGCGCAGTCATGGATGTGAGCCGACCGAACCCCTAACAGTTCAGCAAATACTTCTACATCGAGCAATTGGAAAGTGACCTCTTTTCCACTGTTTATTTTTTTTTTCAATATTCAATTATGATGGACCTGTGTTAATGAGCAAAATTTAACTGTGACAGTGATTGTAAAAAGTGGTCAGTTTCAAAGGATAATCCAGATAGTGAAAAGGATTTCCACAAAATGGTGAGTTTGAATAGGTTAACAATACTTAAATATATATTCATTTGTAACATAAATAATCATTTAAAAGGAGAATTAAATAAAGTTAATTCATAAGAGCCCCAAATTTTTTCTCAAACTGGAAAAAATTCACTGCTGAACATTTTTTTATCATAGCCATTAAACGAATATTATCGAAGCCTGCCAGTGATATGACCGACATTTAAGATACGTGTACGATTAAATTAGATACCAAGTTAATGCAGCTAAAAGCTTTACTAACTTCAAATACGTTGCTTACCCATTAGAACTAAGTGAAAACATTGCCCACCAAACAAATTTTCACCAGTACATCGCAATTATAGTCATATTTTGTTCATAAATGTTCATATTAACCGTCACATAATCATTACTATTATAATTATAAATTATCTTTATAAATAAATTATAAAAATATTTTTAAAATCCATTATACATTATAGTAACACTATACAATAAACCAATAAACTACTAATGTCTAATAATGTCATACAATTTTATTTTCTAGAAATTCGTTATAGCTATAGAAAGTCTTCTCGACAAGCCAAGCTTTCAGTTTATTTTTAAAAGTATTAATATTTGTTTTTTTTTATACTTTGTGGAATCCTATTAAAAACTTCTGGATCCATCCCTGTTACTGTCTTCGACGCTTTTTTAAATCTGTGATATTTGCTTAGAAGTCAATTCGGGTATCGCATTCGCAAGTTACAAACGCTCCTCTTGACAAACTGGCTTTGATTCAGCGCTACGTATATTGATACGAGTACATTATAAATTAATAGGCACGGCAACGTTATAAAAAGGCAAATTAAACTATACTCGAACATATGTATTATAGACGTACCGGAGAACACGCCTAGTTGCTGTTAATTAATAATTAATTATGTAGATTTATAACAACATTTTAAGCACGGATGCTTATTATTAATCGACGCGAAATCGAAACTCAGTCAGTAAAACAGACAACATCAAAAATTTAAGAATTACAACATTATTAAAATGAAGAAGACATTGTAATTTAGTTAGTAAAGACGATAGATAGGTAGAAGTTTTCTTTAATGAGTGTTGCGCCATACAAAGTTGTAAGATCTGTGATGCCGTTTCCGTAAATTTCACTAACGATCGACATACGGACAAAAACCCTAATGGCATCGAACCTAAGACAATGGGCAGAGTAACTGTGTCGTCAACCGGCATGGCGTAGAGACGGTGTCTAAGCCGTGAGACTGCTATTGTGATTCATGTGGATTGCGAGAACTGAATGCGAGATAAATGATAAATGAATATTGTTCAATCACACATTTGAACAATAGTAGATTCTTCCGTTGTTGGTACTTCTTTAAATAGCAAATTCTTACAGGCATTGTTATCAGGCATCTATACTTATAATAAAACTGTAGTAGGTCCAATTCTGTACATTGAAGATTTTGAAAATTTTTGTTGGGGGGCATTATATAATCGATACTGTAGCTAAAAATGTATTTTTTTCGATTTTTTGTCTGTCTATCTGTCTGTCTGTCCGTGTTTTTATGTTATTCGGGCATCACGCCGAAACTACTGAATGAATTCAAATGAATCTTGGCACGGTTTAAGGCCATAATACGGAGAAGGTTATAGGATACTTTTTATTGTGAAAATAAAATAAGAAGAGAGTGAAATAGGGGTTGAAAGTTTGTATGGAAAGTCCTTCATTTTAAGAGTTATATTTTTAAAAATTTGTTAATAAAAAACTACGAAATATAATGTCATTCAAAAATTTTTAAAATTCAATCCTGAAAGTGGTGAAATAGGGCTTGAAAGTTTACGCGGACGAAGTCGCGGGCGTCCGCTAGTTAATAATAAGAAGTAAAAAAGATTGTAGTAAATGGAAACTACTGTCACAGTATACTGTGCTACTGTCTTTTCAGCTGATTTACGGTAGTTTCGGCTGAGTATTTATATGCTAGTCAAATTTTGGTATATCATTGAATTTTGCATTCTACTTAAACCTCTATTAAAGATATGAGCAAGATATCATTGAAACACAAAGCGTGTAACAAATAAAGGAAAAACGTTTTCTTTTTTACATGAATAAATGTAGTAAGAGAACATTCTGGCCATAAATTTTTTATGTCGCTTTCTGTTAAAGCAATAGCTCATACAATAACTATTAATTTAATTAAACTATCAAGAAGTGCGTCATAAACTATTTATTACCTACTTAGTGCATTTATGTTATTAAATTAGGTGTCTCGGAAAGCTTTTTTCAAAAACCCAATGATTTCAAAGACCATTGTAGATAAATGTTTAGAAATCAAAAGAAAATCTAAGTAAGCATATCTATCGGAAAACTTGTTCCATTCTCATTTCAATATTTATACGTTTTTTAACGACCTTCAATTAACTTAATTGATCAACTTTTAACTTCAATTAAGTATTCTTCGCAATTAAATCTACTTCACAGTAATTTCCAGCAATTTCGCTTTTAGTTAAGAGAGATAGGGGTCTCGAAACCTATTTTTTTTGCACCAAAATATCAATCATCTTTTGGTGCAAAAAAAATTGTTTATTAGCTACTACAATGAAAATTCTCTTTATAATTTATAAGCAGGTCGATACAATAGAATGACGAATAAAAACGTATTGGGTACCTTGCCTGTGGGTGAACAATTAGATGGTGTGTATTTGTTATAATTATTTTATTTATTATAAATTTAAATTTAATATACTGTGTAATTCTTAGTTTTAATTTATATATTTTATTCGTCATTCTATTGTATCGACCTGCTTATAAACTATAATGCAAAAAAATTAGGTTGTTTTTTGATTAAATTGTAATGTTTTTCCAAGAATGTATATATTTGTACAGACAGATCAAAATCGGATTTAGTTACGTCATTTATAATTTATAATAGACGAACGGATATGGATGAAATTTGGCAAAAGGATAGATTATAATCTGGAGTAACACATAGGCTACTCCTTATTTCGGTATTCCCACGATAACGATATTCATGCGAGTGAAGCCGCGAACCTTAGCTAGTATATAATAAAATAGCTATTCAATAATTAACCTAACTTCCCCGACAGCCAATTTACCAATCAACGGTTATTGTTACTTTTGTAAGGCTTTTGTGTTTCTCCATTTGAAGATTGAAATACCCTTTCGTAGGTAATAACTTGCGTTTTAATGAATCTGTATTTTAACTATCATGATTATTTTTTAACTTAATACAATTTTAGCTTTTATCTAGTAGAATTTCTTTCATGTTTCTTAATAATTAAACAATTGAGTAAGCAGTAAGCACTGCATAACGTAAATTAATGTTTAATAATAGAAAGCAACATAAATATAAATATTATTTATCTATCATATATATAAATATAAATTACTTTTACTATATTTATAGTTTAGTTATTATCTCCCAGCTTATATAGGGATATTAGAATAGATTGATTGATTTGATTGATTACCAAATGGCAGTACTTACCAGTATTTATTGGTAAGTAGTAATACTGCCATTGGGCTGGCTGTAGCCTCTTTTGAATTTTATACAGTACTAGACAACGCCCCGCGGTTTCACCCGCATTGTTCCCGCTCCCGTGAGAAATCGGGTATAAAATATACCCCTAACCTACCCCTACCGTACCCCTACTACCCCTGCACTAGCCCACCCTACCGCTGTGTACCAATTTTTAGCTTCCTACCTTGAAAACTGTTAAAAGTTCCATATAAAATTACACCCCCTCTTTTAAGGGGTTGAGGGCGGATTTTGCCGAAAAAATAATGCACAGATTATTTTTTACTCACAAATAGTCTGCATACCAATTTTTAGCTTTCTATCTTGCAAATTGCCGAATACTCCATACAAAGTTCCATCCCCCATTTTAGGGACTGGGGACTAGAAAGAGACAAAAAGTAGCCTATGTCACTCTCCATCCTTTCAATTATCTCCACTTTAAAAAATCACGTCAAGTCGTCGCTCCATTTTACCGTGAAAGACTGACAAACAAACAGACACACACACTTTCACATTTATATCAAATCAAATCAAATCAAAAATCATTTTTATCAAGTACTCAGTTACAAGGCTCAGTTTACAAGCACTTTTGACACGTCAGTTGACTATTTGTAAAGATTCTACCACCGGTTCGGAAGGCAGGTTCTGCTGAGAAGATACCGGCAAGAAACTCAACAGTTGCTCTTTTGAAATGAAAAAGTCATACAGTATTATAATTTACAATTGATAACAATTACAATTTCTTATAGTTTTATTTCCTGTGTGAAGGTGGAAGCTGATCCAACGGCCTCCAAGCATCTTTATCATTAAGGAACATTATAATATTAGTAAGGATTATAGATATAAGATGTAAGTAATTGAAAATATCATTCCATCATGTAATATTTCATGGCAGGTGGAGAAATTTCTTTTAGTTTATTGACCTTGGCAGATGCGAAGCGCAGTGCG
This sequence comes from Bicyclus anynana, assembly GCF_947172395.1. Taxonomy (NCBI): domain Eukaryota; kingdom Metazoa; phylum Arthropoda; class Insecta; order Lepidoptera; family Nymphalidae; genus Bicyclus; species Bicyclus anynana. The sequence continues at coordinate 5,911,267 of NC_069085.1, read as the reverse complement.
GTGATCATTTATCCTTGTCACGCGTGCCTCTCTAGATTGACGGACAACCATTTATTCTGTATTTGGTCGCAGTTACATGTAATATAAATCCAATCCAGAGCTACTAAAGACCTGGCAATAAATTTGTAAATTTTTTCATGCCATTATCGTTTCAGTAAAAAGAACGCCCACTAAATATCGTAACGCATTTCTTGTCACCAAAATTCGTTACATTATTCCGTTTAAATGAGCAAGTTAGTTCAATCTCATCATCATTAACAACCCATATTCGGCTCACTGCTGAGCTCGAGTCTCCTCTCAGAATGAGAGGGGTTAGGCCAATAGTCCACCACGCTGGCCGCTGCTGGCAGATAATTAAGAGAATCCTCTGGTATGCAGGTTTGCTCGCAATGTTTTTCGTTCACCGTTTGAGACACGTGATATTTAATTTCTTAAAATGCACACAACTGAATAGTTGGAGGTGCATGTCCCGGAGCGGATTCGGAACCACACCCTCCGGATTCGGAGGCAGAAGTCATATCCACTGGGCTCTCACGGTTCTCTAGTTCAATATAGGTACATAAATGAAATTTAAGTATTTCTGATTGCCTAAAAGTAGTGTATGGGCTTTACCAGACTTTCTGCGGCATAAACATGGCTATAAATGGCTAAACAGCCATTGAACTGTGATTTAGTAACATCCATAAATATTCGTTACGTTTCCTGAAACTTTTTTTAGTTATCCAATTTTCTGTTTTTGCAATTTTCAGGATTTTTCTTTCCGTAAAAATTTTGTACAAGTAATTCTACGACCAAGGAAAATATGAATTCATCTTATATAATTTATAGATTAGTATATAAATAAATAAACAGCCCCTGTAGCCGAGTCGCACGTCGATTCTCTTTCTACGATCGCAAACGCTTCGAAAACTAGAAAAATGTATGGGAATGACATTTGCTATCGACAGGTCACGTGATCAAGATCTGTCAGAACAGAACAGAGGCTGTTTTGATCACGACTGTCGTAATTATTGTGATTGTATGGCAATAGATTTAGGTTCACCGCTTTTCATTTGTCTGGGCAAGGAAGAGGAGTACATGTCATAATGATACTCCTTAGCACTACACCCGGGTCAAAAGTCCCGGGTTCTGCGCTCGGAGTTTTTCTCTCTGCCATACAATAGATCCGGCTTGCGGACAGTGTAATGCTAAGACATATTATTATTATTATTAAATAGTATGGATAAAACATTGCATGAGTCTGAATAGCACATGACTTCATCTTCATAAAATTGACAATATCTTGTCAAAATTTGCGCTCTAATACAGTCAGTAGAAAGTTAGTTTCTTAACGGAAAGTTATCTTATTCGTAGTACTTTTGGAATGTCATTAAATTAAACTGAATGTTGGCGTAATGTCTATTAAATTACCTTTATTATTTACAGCACCCATTACATACCTAGTATGTTTAGTATATCAGAACTACTAACTCAAAGCTTTGTTTTTGTTTTTTCTTAAAGATAAGTGTGTAACTTTTTATTATTTTTAGTTACCTACACTTATAGTTTTAAGTTATTTTATGTTAAACATTATTGACGAAAAAAAGTAAAAAGACAAATTCAGACATTTATGGATGTCTGAATTGATGCCGTCTCTACTTTCATTATATCAAACTCTATCTAATCTATCTATCAAATCATTTCATCATCATCATCATCATTCAATAGCCAAACTAGATAGATAGAAGTTAACTAACTGCCTAGGAATCATCATACTTTTTTCATTTGCATTGGGCACAGTTAGGTTATAGATTTTATTAAGAAATAATATATAAATATAACTTGAAGAATATCCCATATTCTTGCTTCTTGTATACACTTTTGAAATAGGTATCACCTGGCACACAAACACGGTTTCGACAGGTTTCTTTCGGTACGTTAACAAGATATAAAACGATTCTCATCTGGCAGTGAAATAATCATAACTTAAAACGTGCTTCTAGTCTCGGATCTCACGTAAAAAATATTCCACAATTTAACAAGCGTTTTCTGTTTTGTTATATATATCGTAAAATAATAATACTAATATGATTTTTACAATGTTAGATATACCTAAAGATTCTTGTTATTGTTACAAATAACAAAAATGTGAAGTTTTTTTTATAAGTGGTGGATGGCCCACCTTATGGTCAGTGGAAAACCTAAAGCAGAGTCAATAAGCAGGTCCTACAAAGTGCCGCTTTGTGGCAATTATTATTATTATCTGTACTTTTTAGATGAAAAAGTTTTTTTATATACCTATTTTAGCCTTATTGGCATAACTAAAATTACTATGAACTTATCCAAAAGGAGTGTGGATTTTCATCCTTCTAACAAATTAGCCCGCTTCCATCTTAGACTGCATCATCACTTACCATCAGGTGAGATTGTAGTCAAGGGCTAATTTGTAAATAATAATAAAAAATCTAAACAGTGAACGCTTCTGGAACTGGAAAGAAAGGAAAATTTCTAAAAATTAAATATCATCAGAATCTCTGAAAACAGTGACTAGTTAAGAAACATTCTAATTCCACAATAATAAATATTACCTAGTCAAAATTCACTTTAAGAGATTTAATTTTAGGCATAAATTTCACGAATTGTTTGTTATATTTGAGACTACTTTTTTCTGTGGGCTCTCGGCGCAAGAGGCGCACCGTCGCGCGTCGCTCAGTATCTCGGCCACGCTTCTGTGCCAGCCTCCCACTACTCATCAACGCATCACCGCACGTGGTGCCTACTTTTTGTCGGCATTCTTTTTACTAATGAATGTACGTATTCGCCACATTTCATACCTGTGTAGACTATTCGCCTCTCACATTTTTACTACACTGTAGAGGAGTGTGTAAATAAACGTAACATAAGGCACATTAGTTGAATCACAATCAGCTTTATCAGTTTCATTTGATTGTTAGCTGAAATCAAAGCGAAAAGTAAAAGAACGCTTAAAGCTCCAAGAATAGCAAAAAATAAACATAATCGTTTTCTCCATTGTATAACTTGATGGGTAGCAGCGTCAGTGATTGTAGAATCAATTTGTGGTAGAGGAAACACCTCGAGCAGGTAACAGGACGTGTGATCTTGGGTGTAGGTTTAAGGATATTAGAATGCGTTAACACTCATTGCCCGACATGTTCTCTATGCCCACACTAAACAATGTATGATCAATTTATTATTGATACATCATACATCACAAAACATTATCGTACAAAATCACTGCAACTATCAGAACAAAGAACTATTATCACAGTTCTAACAACTTCATACATATTATACACCCTATTTATAACAATATAAATAATGAATGTCAATACCACCCGTATTATAGGAACTCGTAACAATCGGATGTCTATTAAAATTAAATTGTGAAAGCACCCATCGATTCTGTGTGCGAAAAATTTATTGAAAATTAAAGATCACAAAAATCGAAGATCACGACTTTGATCATTAAATTGTAATAATCTCACCAATTCTGAAAATTACAGCTTTAAGTAATTTTATTCTTGCTCCCAAGAATCTTGATATACATGTACATATTGCTAAAAGAATGAACCTACTCAATGTAATGTAGAACAAATTTCACACTACGAAATAATAAGTTAATATAAGAAATATATTTTACTCGTATCTATTAAGTAACACTTAACAAAATTGCTATTAAATAAAATCGATAATAATCAATTCATAATTAGCTTCGGCTAAATCGAATAAATTACATAATTATAGTAGTTACGCTTAATAATGGAAACTTATACGATAATCTACATTGTAGATAATATGTTGATTCTACATATCTAATACGGACTCCTTTTGATATGGATTTTTCTTTTCTTCGCGATACCCTGACGGTTGAGCTGTGTGCATTGGTATTTATATTTCAGTGAGTAACCTCAACCTCAAAGGTTGTCTCATAAAATATAGGTATTGATTGATATAACGCTCTTAATAGATCGAAAAAAAATAATATAATAAAAAATGTATTATAACTAATCTATACTTTATATTATAAATGCGAAAGTAAGTAGGTATGTCGGCTGAGCGGCTGAACCGATCAAGATAAATTTTGGTATTATGATAAATGGGACTTTGGGGCAGAACATAGGCTACTTTTTACCCCTAAAATAAAAAGAGAAGTTGATGAAATAGGGATTGAAAGTTTGTATGGAACATCGTCCATTTTTAACCGACTTCAAAAAAAGGAGAAGGCTCTCAATTCGAGTCTATGTTTTTTAAAGTTACAGTTATAAAAAATTGTGTGTGTAGTAGTATAGTGGCGTAACTACAGGGTGGCAGGGCTGTCGAAATGCCATGTGCCTAATCTATGATATACCTAATAATTTAACATTATGTAAAAATCCAAAGTGACGATTTTTCTAAGATCCCATCCAATTTTGCCATGGGCCTCAGATGGTATAGTTACGCCACTAAGTGTAGGTTATCTAAAGTAAAATACCGACAAAACGTACAAATGAGAGAATGTTGAGTTGCTAGGTAAAAATACAAAATTCGATTCCATGGTTAAGAGTTCTGATAATTAATTAAACATGATGATTTGATATTTATGTCTATAATATCGTGGTATGAGAAAACGACAGCATTATAAAATCGTAATAATAATCATACAACATAATACATATTATCAACATTGCCTTGAAAAATTGTTGCTCCAGGATATTGCTCAAGCCTGCATTGTAGTTTGCGGTGCAATGTCTGAAATTCGGAAAACTTCCCGTCAAAACCGTCGGAAGGGATTGTACGGTAACGTTGCCTATAACTCTCTACTGTCTACTTCTTAGCTAGACCCTCAATAGCTTTACGGTTATAGGAATGGACCTAAACCAGATAGTTTTTGTTTCAACACCACCCTTTGGACTATTGTCGTAACCACTCCTAGGCTAAACTTTATGATTAATTGTTATGAAAAGGAGAGTATTGATCGTATATAAAAAACAAAACCAATAAAAATATCCTTTTAAAAAAATGTACGAAATATCATTAATGCTAATGTTATTTCGTAATTTTTAAACTGTAAATGTAAAACCAGTTTGTTACGCTACACTTATTACGAGAATTTTAAATATATTTAATTTTTATTCAGTATTTTCAAAAAGATAAAATTGTAATAAAAGTCAGTTATAAAATTTACGAATTAAACTGTCACATAACAAAAAGTAATTCGTGTCGACACCGATTTCTAAAAACAACGAGTTTTTTTAATACATGCACACTGACATCTTTCTTGACTTTAATTTTGGTACTTATCTTTTTTTTCATTTAATTTTGGTTCTTGAAGACAAGTTTTCAAAACTATTAATTTTATCGACCTAAAATAGAGAAGAGCGTCGCTATGCGTTAATAAGTAATACAAAAACTACTTGAATTCAAAATAAAGCTGGTAATAGAAACAGAGAGCGAAAATGTGATCACTAATCAGTTGGTTTGCGCTTTCTAAGCATTCTTGTAAGAAATATAATGACAGATAGTTTATCGTAATGAAAAAAATTGTTGTCTAATGTTGTTACAAGAATTAAAGCTAAGTAGGCGTAAACGGTGTAATAAAGAACCAACTACACTACTAACTAGATAACTTGTTTACATGAAAAACATTTATTAAACTGTACCTATCTATAAATAAAGAAACACCAACCACATCTTCTGGTGTAAAATGTTATTGGAAACACATGTATCTATGTTATGCCATATATGAGCAGCATAATATAACGGATCTGTGATATTTTAATGTCAGATACCGTTGTCCCTTTCCACTTACAAATATAGCTTCCACAACTCGACGAGCATGACCTAAGAAAGCGAGTGAAAGCTAACTATATCCCACTTACTAAAGGGCTCAACTTCAATATAATTGCCAGGTATCTACTTTAATCTTAGACAGGGTAATAGGTTATCGATTTTACTTACCCTTGGACTTGTTTTAAATATCAGCATAAAGCTTCATAAAGTAATTATAGCAGACCGACCATTTTTCATAAGTTACCTACCTAATTTCAAAGTATTATCATTTATTAAATGATAATTTTAACAAATAATAATTGCATAACCAAATATGGGCAAGTTCCAACCTATATTAAAAAATGCACGACTGAAAAAACCACATAAATCAAAAATTATTAACAACTGTGAATTCTAATTATTTTTAGTGATTTTGATTTATAAAGGATTTCTGTAACGTGCTGGGCCCATGGCCTACAGCCTACCTAACTTACTCATATACTTTAATATAACGCAACATAAATATCCCTTGCATCGCGTATATTGAGTAAAAGGCCCCTAAATGTGGGGCACATTTAGGGTCTCCCAATTAATACACTACGAAATGGTTAAGCCTGTTCTTCCATCTGGGTGCTGGTATACGCTCATATGGTCTATGCTTATATCTGAGAGGATCGTCGGCCTTAAACAGGTTTCTCAGCAGCTCATTTCCAATGACACCATGCCCATTGCCGGCGCTATAATTACGTATAAATCGTGCAACGTTATTCATCTCGTACATGTTGCGTTTTTCATTTCCGTGACTCGAGTTCACGCATGTACTGCATCAAGGCTGCCATGTTTCACTGTCGTCCATATCGCTAACATAAAAACTGTATCGTGTTCATAAATATTACACAACTGTTCCGACAAGAAATCGAGATTTACATTTGTTTGTTTTTTATATAACTATTAAATAACACAAATTGGATGCAGCTCTAAAAATGGCTATATAAATAAATTTATGTACCCAGGTGTTTCTTTTTTTGTTATGGCCTGTTTATCATTTTCACACCTAATTGCTAATTACAGCTTTCTGTAGCGAGTCTAGAATATTTTATGGAACAAACATTCCAACTTTCTCATTTGCAAAAGTAAATTCTAATGAATAACTCAGTAGATTTTGTTATATATTTTATTTTTCGAGATAGAATTTCTAATTGTCGTTCAATGAAATAAAAGCTTTTTGTAACCTATGTTAAAAAACTCTTTAGAATTAGTAGAAAATTATTATGATTTTTATTAGTTCATGTAGAAAATATTTATCATACTAATATTATAAACGCGAAAGTTTGTATGGATGTTTGTTACTCGTTAACGCCCCTACTGCTGCTTCAGTAATAGCTAGATTTAGCTGAAATTTTGAATGGAAATAGATTTTGAAGCCTTTTATAAATATCAAAACCTTCGTGGTGTGAGAAAAGAGTAGTCGGTCACTGAAAAATGGTTCAATGGTGAATAAATAAATACGCGTATTTTTATTGGTATTATGTAATATTTTATGACAGGAAGTTTACACTAGATATATTAAAACTAGAAAAGGTCATCGGTCAGAAGGATATTAGGCCGCCTATGCGTAACATTCGGAAGCTAAAACATATAGTTGCGTAATCTATCCGATAATTACTAATTCTTTTAAAGAGAAATGAAATAGAAGACAATAATTCCCTTAATTGGGTAATATAATTAGATTTTGATCACGCAACAAGAAAAAAATTTGCTCGATTCAATAACTGACTACTTACTCGCAGTTATGCTACTATCATAAAATACTATAATTTGACATTTCGGCAAATTTTTGACTTCAAAGGAAGACGTTCTCAGTAATTAATGATTATCTACTAAAATTTTACCTATAAAATATGTAATAATGCAAAATATGAAAATCGTTTTTCACCGTAAGAATAATTGACCGTCAATGGCGACCTTAAGGTTTGGAAAATTGTTAACTGTTTAACCTAGCGCACCAACTTATCGAATCTTGTAACAAAATTTGTAAACACAATCGGGTCATAAACGTAATCACGCGACCAAAGTATTCGTAATAGGAAATGATTTTCAGTCACTATATATATGCATGCAATTCTTGCATACTTTGGAAGAAAGCTACAGATTCAAATTCATTAAACGCTGGCTCTTAAGCAATCTTTACCACTCTATACTAATATTAAAAATATTACAAATGTGAAAGTAAGTTTGTCTGTCTGTTACTTTTTCACGACTGAACCGATCAAGATGGATTTTGGTACTATGATAAATGGAACCTTGGAGCAAAACATAAGGTACTTTTGACCCTAAAATGAAAATATAAGAGGGTTAAATAGTGGTTGAAACTTTGTATGGAAAGGCCTTAATTTTTAATCTTGACTCACATAAAATTACGAAATTTAACGATTATGTGAGTCAAGATTGTTTACATTGATTTCCACGCGGACATAATCGCGGGCGTCCACTAGTCACATATAGATCTACAATGATTATTTTATACTACAGATATGGTACGTGCCTACAAAATCACCGCAAAAAGTGATCCGAATTTAGCGACTTCACTGAGCGCACACATGCACAATTTTCTGTTTACTTACATATACTATATACAATATAGTGTTTACACTTCCTAAACACATATATCGACATTACGGACAATATTTAGGGATTAAGTGTTTAAATAACTTATGTTATGTTTAATAAGTGACTAAATAAAATCAGGACAATTATGCACATTTGTCCGCCTTAGTTTTGATGCGCTAGTGCTAGTGTAGATCTACAATAAAATTATTATCTTAAAATTTACTTTACGATTTAAATTGTTGTAGGAAAAAGACAAACACAAAGATAAACACGTCTCTCTTTCCAGCTCTTTCTTCGCAAGTCCTCTCGTCAGGAATTGTCTGGTATAGAGATTGCTTATAGCAATAATTGCATACTAATTATTAGATTAAATGATTCATTTTTAATGTACCTATTATATTTATTTTTGTGTGCAATAAAATATTTCTTCTTCTTCACATTTCATTTCGAGTAGTTTGAGAATTATTTGCGATTCCTAAATCCTTATAATCGCGCTACGACGTCCCTTGGTTTCACCCACTTTGTTCCCATTCCTGTGAGAATTCGGGGATAAAATATAGCCTATGACACTCACAAATAACGTGGCTTTCTAGTGATAAAAGAATTTTCAAAATCGGTTCAGAGATAACCCCCTACAATACCACAAACTTAACCTCTTTATAATATTAGTAAAGATACGAGTATAATTTAGTTAAAAGTGAAAGTACATTCATAATGTTTGAAAACAAAGTATTTTAAAACAAAACACCTAAAGATTTAACATGAAAGTGAATCGACAACATTTGACTCTCACATAGCCCCGCCGCCCGAGTACCGTTATCGGCGAAATCGCACGTCGCTCGACTGTTGACTCTACTAAATAGGCTAGTGGTACAATCTTTGACTCGTCCAGCAGGTAGTAAAAGCAAGTATATCTATTTGAATAATTTTAATTACAACCACATCTATATATACAGTCAAGCGATTTAACATTCCGGTGCAATGTCGTGTGGAAACCGTAAGGGGTGTGAATTTTCTTACTCCTATCAGGGTAGGCCGCTTTCATCTTAGATTGTGTCATCACTTACCATCAATTGAGATTGTAGTCAAGGGCTAACTTGTAAAGAATAAAAAAATCTATTATCTCTCTCTATCGGAAAACTGTATTCCGACTACGATTAAGTTAAATAAGTCTAGCAGTAATTATTATTATGTGAGCAGTTTACATCGGTAAATTTCAAAACAAATGGTTATTTATTTAGCTTTATCGAAATTTTACACATTGACTCCATCTTTGATTTCGTTTATCTATCAAATAAGAATAGAAGATTATTTTTCGACAACGCTAAAATCACAACTTTTCCTATTAATCAATTTTATTTAAAATATAAAAGATTTTTAATATTGATATGGTCACTATAAGATGTTGTCAGGTTAGCTAATTACGTAATAACTCGAGACAGAAGGTCCCATAACTACGGACTAAATAAAGTAACCGATTAGGTGTTACATGGATCTCACAACTTTTCACGGTAGAACAACTGAGTTGTATATTCTGCAAGTGTTGTTTTTGATGGGTTTTGTTTGTCGCCGATACTTTTTTTGCGATTGGTTGCTTATATACCTGTCAAATCAAAGCTTGACCGGGTTCGAAAGAAAATATATATAAGTGAATATTTTAATAAGCAGAGCTAATTTTTTTTAACTACATATTACACTCAAGTTAATGTAGAGTTTGTAATAGATATTTATGTTTTGTAAGCACAGAGACTTGTAGACACATCATAAACACAAGTCTCGGGCATGCTCTGCTACACAATAGTCACGTATTAAGACTTACACGTAGAGGGAAAGCCAGTTTTCCGGGCTAGTAGCTCGGAGCGACTGCTATGCACTTCTCTCTGCAACGGTCCGTGCACCGCTTGATTGCGGCCTGTTACTTGACAGTGAGATTAAACCAGTATTCACAAACATTACTAGGAATTAAGATTTAAAATATATATTTTTAAAAATCAAAAGTGGAAGAAAATATGAAAAAAAGTTATAAACGTAATGCGGAAATAAGGAAATCCTGCCCGCATTCTCAGTGTATAAGTAGGGATATATTTTTGCCATTGAAGTTAAAACGTATATTATCCAAAGTGTTATACCCGTAGTAGTTTAAGGTTCAAGAAGATGTTAAATGTGTTTTACATGAGGAGAGAAGTTTGGTTGTTGTACGTTGTTTCAATTAGTTTACCATACCACCGTCACCAGAACTCTACAAGCACGCAAAATTTCAGAAAGCTAAATTCAGTTTTAGCCCTCATTTACACGAGAGTTTTTTAACGGACATTACAATTAAAATTAAATACAACACACGCATTCCTTAGTATATGTTCACGCGACATCTTTTTTAAAACATGACGCTTTTTTCGAGCAGTGTTGCATTTTCAATTTTGGGCGTTGGAAATAGACCTTAATTTAACTTCATACTATATTTGGACGCTTTTTTAACGTCCGGTAAAAAAGCGCTCGTGTGAATGAGGCTTGAAAGAGTAATATCAAATTCTAAGATACATAGATTGAAAAAATAGGCACTAGAAAAACTAATTTCCAAGCTTTACATATCTGTTTTTCTTTTTCCAGGTAACACGAAGACGTGCATGTCTTCGATTATGGTTGCCAACCGTCCTTACAGTCATAATAGTTCACAGCGCCAGAGGACAATGTCCGTGGAAGGAGTCCCAGGACTTGCACACGACCTGCGTTTGTGCTTTTAATTTAGTTAGGCAACTATCCGTACAGTGCGATCAGGTAATCACGATTGATATAATTTCATCATTCATCATCATTATCAACCCATATTCGGCTCACTGGCCAATAGTCTAATAGTCCACTACGCTGGCCCAATGCGGATTGGCATCCTTCACATACGGAGAGAATTAAGAAAATTATCTGGCATGCAGATTTCCTCACGATAAGGCCTTCACCGTTTGAGACACGTGATATTTAATATCTTAAAATGCACACAACTGAAAAGTTGGAGGTGCATGACCCGGACCGGATTCAAACACCGTCCGGAATCGGAGGCAGAGGTCAGAGGAGAAGAGAGGTGATATAATTCAGAGGAGAGGTTATATAATTTACTCACATTTTAATTTGACTAGCAAAAACTAACAGTGGTTTGTTTTTAGGTGGATTTTCCCAATCTGTTAGCTGCTCTGAATTCAAGCGCACGAAAAATATCAATAGATCTTTTATACATAAACAATTCAACAATTTCCATAATCACTAATGAAATGTTCGAGAATTTGGCGATACACAGCTTACAGATATCTGGATGTAAAGTGAAAAAAATAGAAAACAATGCTTTTAAAAGTCAAGGCCCGTATCTGAAGAATTTGAACCTACAGGATAATGAACTATCAGATGTACCTGTAAAAGCGTTAAGAGTTCTTACAAGTTTGTCCCTATTGGATATTTCAAAAAATAAAATATCATACATCGAAAATTACTCCTTTTCCACTCTAAAGGATTTAACAACTTTAAAATTATCTGACAACAATATTACTTTGGCGCCTCATGCACTTTCTGGTTTGGAAAATTCCCTTAAAAATTTAAATCTAAAAGGAACTAAGCAGAAAATAGTACCTGAATGTATAAGAGGACTTCGTAGCCTGGCATTTCTCGACCTTTCTCAAAACAGCATCAGAGAACTACCGGGACCCGATGACATTCTTACTTTTGATGGATTAGATTCTCTGACTGCACTCAATTTAGAGAGAAACTTACTAGTCAATTTAAAAAAGGACGCGTTTACAGGAATTAAAAACACATTGAGCTCATTAAGTTTGCTCAACAATCTATTGCCAGAATTTCCGACTGAAGCAATAGCAACATTGTCAGACCTAAGAGTCTTAGATATAGGGTTCAATCTCCTTAATAAATTACCAACGGATGCCTTTTTCAACAATCCATCTATAACTTTACTTGCATTGGACGGAAATCCACTACCGACTGTACCGGAAAAAGCGTTAGCTCATCTTAACCACACACTCAGAGGACTAAGTCTCGGTGGACGATTCTTAAATTGTGATTGTCGGCTACGGTGGATAATTGAGTGGATACGGAATGGTGAATTGCAAGTTACATCACGCGAAAGAAATCCACAATTTTGCGGTAGTCCGCCACATTTCCGTGAACGCGGATTTTATAGTTTTGAGCCCAACGAACTTGTCTGTGATCCAGAATCAACTGTGATAGCAACGTCTCCATCAACCGTAATTAATGACTTCAGTACGAGTAATATCACAACTTCTACTACAACAACGGAGTCAATAACGAGCAGCACGACATCTACCAGCTCTGGAGTGACTAACACTAGTGATACAACAACTGTAACTGTAACAATACTTCCGACAACTACCAGTGACACTAAAACAAGTCGCGTCCCTTCAATTCGGCCAGCTGCACCAACGTGGCGTCATGCATCTCACCAAAGACCACCTCTAGTAATGAATTTTCCTCACCAGAAACCAAATATAGACGATTCTAATGAAGTGATTGTAAAAAACGCTTATAGACAAGACAATTCAGTTATTATACAATGGGATTCAGACGTGGCTAACATCTTAGGCTTTCGAGTTGTATACCGACTTTTTGGAGACAAAAGTTTTAAACAAGGGCCTCCTCTTGAAGCTAGCGAAAGAGAATTCAAAATCAAAAACGTTCCATCTCAGGTACTTAACTGCAATTTTTTAAGTAAATTTGCCCTAGTAGGTAAATTATAAATTGAATTAAATATTAATATTATGTACTTTGTTATTTCCAGGAATGCATAGTTGTTTGCGTGATTTCATTAGAAGAAGTCCACGTGAGCCCAGAAACGGTACCGTATTCGCAATGCCGTGAAGTACGAACTGTGTCCGCTGCTGCCACTAATATGGATAAAATAACAATAGCGGCCAGCGCAGCTATATGTGGCACTATAGTGGTCGCTGTGCTGGTCTTCGCGGCTGCGTCACGTCGCCGCTCACGGACTGTACATCGACTGCACACTCAGTTACCCGAAAAAATATCAAGTCCATGCTGTGGTGGTCTTGGTGGCACTCCGAGCCCTAGCGGACCCCTATCTTCACTAGCCACACTTGGCGCATTTGGAAAACAGCGCGAATGGGATCAAGTTTCAGCTTATAGCGCACGATCTATACCGAGAGCACGGTCCTATACTGAACCGGCCGCACCGGAACCGTTACCGGGACGTCCGGGGCGAGCCCGGTCGCTGGCCGATGGACAATCTTCCCAACATAGCTATTCGCATTCCGGTCGCTACGGGGCACCGGGATACCCAGGAAGTTTATTAGGATCTAGAACTGGTAAAGTTCATCACTAATTCAATACTTTATAATATTTTTAATTTTCGAGTAAGAAATATAAATTTGTTTTTTTTATAGATCTTCGACAATCCCGACAATCTTTGGGAGGGGCGTCGGAGCGAGCATCCCGGTTATCACTAAGCGGAGCAGCAGGAGGTGCGACGAGCGGCACCGCGGGTTCGAGGAGAAGGCCAAGGTCACGGTCGCGGCCTGCCAGTAGATATAGCGTAGGTTCTCTAGGATTAGGATATTGCGATACCTCAGACAACTGGACAGACCACGACATGGACATTTACATGGCGCGCAACGCGACTACGAGAGGAGGTCTGGTACCGTTATAGCGCGCGGAAGAGGCGGTGAGGGGAGACGCGGTATGGCGCAGGCACTCACCGCCGAGAGGAGCCCTGACTCCAGCGACATGGAGCTCACATAACGCGCATTACTGCCCACACCGACATGCTCATCATCACAACGACAAAAAGAAGAGAGATCGAGGAAATGGCGACATCACGTGGGAACGATTTCATTGTAAAAATGCACACCATATAAATTAGTATATACCAGCACCACACAAAAAAGCCGATGGACGTTGGAGTCCCAAGGTGCTGGAATGGCGACCTCCCACTAGGTGTACTGACGACATCAACCGAGTCCCAAGAATTCGCAGGCAGGCGGCTCAGGATCGTAATGTTTGGAAGTCCCTACAAAAGGCCTATGCCTATGTCCTGCAGTGGTCCATCGGCTGATATGATGATAAATTAGCAACCATTGTTTACTATTCTGGGATTAGTTCAACCCTATAACGTGCAATAATATACTACCGACATGATGTAGTAATAAATATGAGAAAGAACTGAAGTTATTCTCTGTTGTATAGAAATAGTACCTAAGTAAATCATAGATAGGTAATTTAAGTAAATAGATTTCGAAAATTAATTCTGAAAGAGATTTAAATACCATGAGTAATAAAAATGACAATTTAAAGTTGACGTGCATTCCTGCTATGTGATTTATGGATTACACTCGTATCTTACCTGCATATCGGAATATTCATTAAAGAAAACCAATTGTGCGTTGCCAATTATAAGAATATATGAGGTGAAAGCAAAGCATACAGAAAAACAAAATAAAATTAAAATAGGTAGGTCTATTGAATCTGATAGTGGTGTACATAAATTATATGACTAGTTATATTAAAATAGTTAGACCTACATCAGAGGTGAATATTAAACATGCAAAATTGCACTGCCTACCTTGAGGACTCAGTGGAGTGCACAAAGTTTTTAAGTAGGGCATGCACTATACTCGTACGTAAAGGGAGTGCCTCAGGGTAGGCAGGGCATTTTGCATCTATCTACGTCACTAAGGACACATTACTATTAAAAGGAAATTAATCCTTCATTTCATATTTATGCATGTATGGTGCATACCCTAGTTAAAAACCTGACCATGACACTGACCTGAGCAATATTATTTCTTAGACCACTGTGAGAGTGTGAGGTAGTGATCTAATTATGCTACTATGTACCATTATATTGCTATATGATTTCTATTTTCCGAAAACAGTTCAGTTATGTTTGTAAACTGAAGGACTGCCAGCACAATAGAAACACAGTATAAAATTATTTAGAGTGTGTGACATTGAAACCTGTTTACCAAAAATCAATTGCTTATCAATTATTCAAACAGATGATAATTTATGAACATGTTTCTGCTTTGCCGGCCCTAGAATATAGAATTTCATACAGTAATTGTTATGATAACAAAAATGCTTTTTATTGTACATAGGTAATCAATGATATTTATAAATAGGAAATATATCTACAGCTTAAGCAATTGAAGCTCAATCCGAATGGTGCTATAATTAAGAAACTTTATTTATGTTGTAAATAAATAATAATTAATAAAAGACAGTGGAGTTATATGAGTAAATAGGTTTAGCGATAAATTTTATATTAAAATGACAATTTTCTTCATTCACATGTTGTTATTTTTTTTCTTTTATAAGTATATAAGTTTATAAATCTACCCTGATCATAAAAATTATTATTATACTGTTTAATGTAATTCAACAAACACAAACTATTAATAATAAATAATTCATGATTGTTATATTTGATGTGATGTCAATAAAATTGATGCCTCTAGCTCAATGATACAGACACTGGACTCAAAAGTGGTTGTGGATTCATTCCCACCAATATAAATTATGAAATGAATGTATGGGGTGGCTTTTAGTGTAATTATACAGGGTGCTCAGGAGTATTCCCCATTACTCCAGGGTTATATTCGCTAAGGAAAATTAATTAAAAATGTCTATATATTCCATATATGTGTTCTAAAATAAATAGTTTTGGAGTAAAAAATATTTCTTTTGTAAATAGATCTTAAATTTGTATACCATATATTGGTCCATCCTTATAATAAGACCTAGCCAAACTTATTCATTGATAAATATCATGAAGTAGCTTATTAGTTTAGTACAGAGTGCCAGTTGCAATATCTAGTCTCTATCAACAGTCTTACCACTACAATTAGGTACCTTAAAATACGAGGATAGATAAAGACGTGTATTACATGGATAGTCGGAATTATTTGAATTACTTTGTATGAAAACACAAAACTTTATTTTTAATTAAAAAAAAAATTTGTCATGAAGTTTGGCTCTTATAAGAGGACTTGTCAACACTTTGAAGTTATGGAAAATACTCCTGAGCACCCTGTGTATAAATATGGTAACTTACCCAGGCACAAGTATCCTGTGCTCCCACCTATACTGCAGCTCTTGAGTGAACTCGTACCAGAAGTGTGCAAGGTACGGTAACCCTCCAGCATCCATCAAGCGTGCCAACGTGACAGATAACCTCCACACTAGACCATCCTCAGGACTTGTCTTGACATAGCTACATAATTTGAATTCATTGCCATCCTAAAAAAAGTATATGATAACTGTTAATTACATATTTATAACTACACAATTCAAAATAATAATATATGTAAACAAACCTTTTTATTCCCTATTTCCAATGTATCAGGATAAGGGAAAGTATTGTCCTCTACAGCATCAGGAAACACATAATAGAGCAAAGGCATCAACAAATCATCAGATATTGGGCCCTTGAATTCTGAAAAATGAGTGCTCCTACCTACTGCAGCTTTTACTAATTTAGAAATAGTTATTGGGGCTTCTGTGATTTTGTTCAACGGATTGACCAAGCCCAGACTTCTGCTAAGTCCTAAAACATCCATCAGTAAGCTATCTCTATCTAATAAATTCATTATTTTTCTTATAACTTCTGATAGCATACAGTTAATGTTGTTTCTTAACTTAAGACTAATTGTCCAAGTGGGTGCCATTATAGGATCAATATCAGAGAATGTTGATGAGTCAACAATGGCACTTTCTCGGAAATGTGGCCAAATTGCATTAAGTAGAGCACTATGCAGAGGATTATTCTCAGAGCCAAATGGTAACTCTATTAACTTTTTAACATCAAATCCGTCAATTGATAAGAACTCATTCGAATGAGTCCTCTTCCTCCACGTAAAGGAGTCTGAATCTTTGAGCTCATAAGAAAATTTTGTGGATATTACGACAGCGTCTAGAGGCACAGGTGATGATATTTTAGACTTAAACATACTGACTAAGCCGCTGAGATGTGAACACTGATTTGATATACGCTTCAGATGTATGACGTCGAAGCTAACTTTGTAATCATTGTCTTCAAAAATTCCTAAGTAAGTGTGTTGCCAGTGTTCCCTAATTTTAACAAAAAATGGAACACCACAGTCTACTATCGAAAATGCAATGTTAACAGAACTCATTATGAGCTTTATTAGACTGCCATCGATGAGTGGAGCTTTAGGATACAGCATGAGGTATCTCTTGAGCCCGAACCAGTTTGATACAGGAAACGGACTTCCGTCAATATTGTCCATGAAGTTTGTAGTGGAATCCCACAGATTTTGCTGAACATCATTTAAGAAAGATTTTTCTTCCGGTTCTCTTTCACTGTCTGTATTTTTAACTGGTTCTAATGCGTTGTACGTCAGTGTAAAACTCAAACCACGGAACTTTACTTCCTCCGTTTTCGCAATCCATTTCTTTGTGTATTCTGTACATGTTTTAGTTAACTTAGATTTAGATAAATTCCACTCAAAGAGTATCTCTTCTAATCGTGCTATCAGTACTTCCCATTCTGAAGCTGTTGTGAAATCTTGATGATATATGTCATATTCATCAATTTCTTCATTCATTGTTAATTTTTGCAAATTTCTTATTTTTATTGTTGATTATTTGTGGAATGAACAGCTGTTTATGACAATGACGTTTATTCATAGACTATAGATGTATAGAACATATTACTCTTTGATTTCAGTAATCTATTTGTCTATGGGTTGAGTGATGCTCTTATTTTGAACTATTGGACTATTGAGACCCACTGAATAATTACTGATTAGAAAGTATTACGATTATTTTTCACTCATTAAAGATGTCGACAATTTCTTTGTTGTCAATAAAATATATAAATTGTTAATATAAATGATAAAAGCTATCACAAAGAGGATACATTACACATTTATACTCTATGCTACATTGTTCAAAATGCCATAGACAGTTTGTCTTACCAGCCAGTGTACATAATCTGTGCTCATGTAACCAAGGTAACGGAAATCTAAATACAAAATAAACCGCCAGTGTTTTCTAAGTATATGTAAAAGACGAAATTAAATATGTTTAGAGGAGATAATGCACATTCATTAAGTTATGAGCAACAAGCAAAATTTATTCAAGACCGCATCACAAATGTTGAAAAGAATTTTGGCGAGTTGTGTGTGGGTTTCGGAGATTACACAAGAAAAACCGCTAAGTAACTATACTCATCTTTACTAATCTACACTAGTATTATAAAAAGGTAAAGTTTGTGGTATTGTAGGGGATTTAATCTCTGACTCTACAGAACCGGACTGAAAATTATTTTACCACTAGAAAGCCACGTTATTTGTGAGTGTCATAAGCTATACAGGATGTCCCGTAATTAATGGATAAAATAATTTTTTTACAGGACCTTTTTTATAATTCAGGTCATCTTGTAAGAAAAATAATTATTTCATTCAATGCTTTCTCTACAAAACAAATAAAAGATTACCTATTTATAAAAGGAGTATTTTAGTAATTTGATCCATAATGTTTAACAAAGATCACATCTTTAAAATTTTAATTAAAGCAGCTACAGCATGAAAATCAGCTTTAACACAACTTTCCCCAAAGTGAGATTGGTAGTGCCTTGCTTGCTGTATAAAAAAACACTTATTTTTAAAAACTATTAAAAATATGCAAAATCCGTAGGTAAATTCGTATTAAAGACTAAATGTGGCTTGGGATGAACGCTCTCCCCCACCTATATTTTATCCCCGTATTCTCACGGAAACGGGAACTACGCGGGTGGAATCACGGGGCGTCGGCTAGAATATATTTAGAACCTTTGTTTCATTTATAAATTATATAAATTTTATTACAGATTACGTGATATGGGTGACGAACTAGCTAAAATTTTAAAGGAATACGCCAATAATGAAATAGTAAACAAATCGCTAAGTACTGGGCTTGATAATTTATCAATAACGCTTACTGCTATAGAAGAATACAGAAACTGTGAAGTTCAACGCTTGGAAGCTAAGGTGTATAAATTACCCTCAAACTATTTATATTTTTATTATTCACTAACGGACGCCCGCGAATTCGTCCGCGTGGATTTAAATTTTTCACAAATCCCGCGGGAACTGTTGCGAACTTTTTTTAGATCTTTTAAATAAGAAGAAGAAATTTTAGAACCATTCGCTAAAATCATGTATTACAGAACTGTTCCCAGGTTCCCAGTTAAAGGTTTACGCAGCGCACGCAGCGTAAGCCCTCATTAGGAAAATCCCGATTTAAACCATTCTTCATTGGTGCTCCGCTCCTATTTGTCTTAGCGTGATAATATAATATAATGATAATATATAGCCTATAGCCTTCCTCGAGAAATGGGCTATCTAACACTGAAAGATTTTTTTAAATCAGATCAGGTAGTATGTATATAAAAGAAAATAATTGTTTCTATATCTATTTACCTGCCGTCGCGCCGCGATTTCACGCGCTAAGTTCCCGTTCCTGTGGGAATACGATCATAAATTATGGCCTATTTCAAATTCGGTTGAAAACATTTTCAAATCCGATTTTGAAAATTCATTTTCAGGTTTTTCAGGTTCAGTAGATCCAGAGATATCTCCTGCAACACACGATTGAATTAAAACTTCTTTAGCTCTCCCTCTCAACGTCTGTTCGCCTTACCCGATTACAGTTTCCGTATAATAAAATACTATAGCTTGGCAACTTCGTTCGTAACACTCCCGATGTACCGCGCGTGGCGGGGGGCGTGTTGCGATGAATGAAAAACCCACGACTGATGCACCTCACTTCCCCGCACGCACGATTTCACACCCGCGCCGTCTTTCCCCCTGTCGCCCGCATATCATGGGAGTGTTATCAACGAACTTGCCAGACTATAGCTTAAGCATAGCTAGGTACTTCCCAAGTCAATAGTGCGTAAAGAGGTTTTACTTCAAAAACGATTTGTACCTACTTACATTTCGTACCCTCATTATTTTGCATAGCAACCCTGTATTTACGTACCTGCCACTGCTTGCCACTATCAAGATACCGTGTCCCGCAGGTGATGGGGGAGCTGTGTCAATATGAAAGTATTTGTAAGCACGCGAGGGAGGAGCTCAAGCACACGATGAACGTGAGGGAAAAGGAAATGGCGAGGAAAAAAGTTTTGGATAAAGCCAAAGAACGACAACCGTTTAACAGACAACAAGTTGTATGTTTATTTTATATTAGGTGTAATTCCCATGTAGTTCCCGTTCTCATACAAACACAGGAATAAAAATAGCCATTTAACGTGGCTTTTTCGTGGTAAAAGAATTTTTAAAATCGGTTCTGTAGATCCAGATAATATTATCCCTACACATTGACCTCTTCTAATAAAAGGACGCACAATCATGTAGAAAATTTCACTTAAAAATGGACAATTTTGCTTTGACAGTTTTAGAATTATTGGCAAAGAAAATTATACCTTTATTAGGCCTTTAAACATAGTCCAATATTCAATAAAATCTCAAAGTCAGAGCAAAATCAACCTTATGGATTGAGTTTAAGGTTGAATTTTCAAATGACTACTTGAATTGAGTGCCAAGAAGTTGTGTTTGGCACTCATTGAGTGGGGACGTTTTTTGGTCGCTGATTGTGCATTTACTTTTTAATAGGAGATCAATGCCTCGACACCACAAACTTTACGTCTTTATAAAATTAGAAAAGATTTATTAGTTTTTATTAAGACTTATTTTAGTTATACTTAGTTTTTGGAAGATAATTTGGCTTTCGCTTTAATAGTAAGATGATATCACAGATACGTTTTTGTTTTAATGAAGAATATATAAACAATATCTCAGTGGAAATGACATCTGCCTTCGCTACGGAAGGCGTAAGTTCGAATTCGGTCCGGGGCAAGCACTTCCAACTTTTCAGTTATGTGCATTTTAAGAAATTAAATAAGTATCAACGTGTCTCAAACGGTGAGGGGAAAACATCGTGAGTAAACCTGCATATCAGAGAATTTTCTCAATTCTCTACGAGTGTGAAGTCTGCCAATCCGCGTTGGGCTAGCTTGGTGTATTACAGCCTAACCCCTCGCATAATCTCGACTGATTCTCGAAGTGATATCTCTACGTGCGTGAAGTGATTATGTTACTGAAAACTAATTTCAATTTAGACGTATGCGGAATCGGAGCTACTGAAAGCGACTGCTGAAATGTCTCGATCAGCGAAAGGTTTGAGTGAACAGACTGAGTTTTTCGAAAAGCGCAAACTGGCTCAGCTGAAAACGCTGCTATCGGATTTCGTGAGGATTGAAATGACGTTCCACGCGAAGGCAGTGGAATTGCTGACCGTTGCGTTCCAGCAGATTGCTGACATCAATGATAGGGCGGATTTGGAGGTAAGAGTTTATTTTGCATTGCAGAAATTAATGTGGATTCATTAAGTTTACTTATTTAATACAAGACATGATTATTAAAATGTACTTATGTAAAATTCGTTGAAGACCTTGAAAATACATTACTTACATCAAATATTGTATGTATCTACTTAGTACCTAGTGGTCTGGCTGGTGGGAGGCTTCGGCCGTGGCTAGTTACCACCCTACCGGCAAAGACGTACCGCCAAGCGATTTAGCGTTCCGGTACGATGCCGTGTAGAAACCAAAAGGGGTGTGGATTTTCATCCTCCTCCTATCAAGTTAGCCCGCTTCCATCTTAGACTGCATCATCACTTACCATCAGGTGAGATTGTAGTCAAGGACTAGCTTGTAAAGAATAAAAAATAAAAAAAAAAACCTATCTAATGTAGGTACATTGCAAATCAATACTTGCCATAGCATCGAATTACGTATGCCTACTTGTGACAAACAGAAAAATTTAAGTACTTAATTCTTTTGAGAAGTGTTAGTTAACTAAGTATGCTATTTTACTTGCTTTAGTAACTTATTTACCAACATTTGCAACAATTGACAGTTGATTTTAAATTGATCTATTTTGTAAGCTTCTAATGACAGGTCTTTCCAATCAAGAGGATGATTCGGTAAATATTTTCAACTAATATTTTATATTTTATTTAAAAAGTAAACACCTTTTTAATATTGATTAAAATTAAAGGTCCCTAAAAGATGGGAAAAATAATTTGTCCACATATTTAATTAACACGAGGAATTCGGTTTCTTTTAAAATTTGCTTAATTAGGTATTTGTCTTATGAATAAACTTCGTTATTAATTTAATTTAGAACTTTAAACGGAAACTACGATCGCCGGAGAAGCAAGTCAGCACAGGAATATCTGTGAGGTCGTCTTCTCTGGCCTCCCTCATGAACCCACAATACTCTCCGGCAAGAGATGATGAAGACTCTATGGTAAAGTACTGGAAAACGTTATTATATTTATCCTTCCAATATTATAAACGCGAAAGTTTATATGGATGTTTGTTCCTCTATAACGGCGCAACTACTGAACCGATTTGGTTGAAATTTAAAGCGAAGACAGATAATACCTTAGATTAACTAGTAGATTGTAGGCTACATTTTATCCCTTGAAAATCCATGGTGTTTGCGAGATTTGCAAAAAAATAATGGTTAAGAAGATAGTATAAATGTTTGTTATCCTTTCACGTCGCGACTACTGAACCGAATTAAAATAGATTATAGCCTGGACACAAGCATACTTTTTTTTTCGGGAAAACCAAAATGATCGTCATGTTGGTTGTTTTGTTTTACATATCCTCTTCTTAACAGCCGATGGACGTCCACTGCAGGATATAGGCCTTTTGTAGGTACATCCAAACGTCACCGAGCCGCCTCCATCCAGCGTATCCCTGCGACTCAGTTGATGTCGTCAGTCCACCTGGTAGGGGGTCGACCAACACTGCGCTTTCTAGTGCGGAGTCACCATTACAGCGCCTTGGGACCCCCAACATCCATCGGCTCTTCGAACTATGTGCCCTGCCCATTGCTTTCATTACTTTAGCTTCGCGACTCGTTGAGCTATGTCAGTGACTTTGGTTCTTCTGCAGATCTCCTCATTTCTGATTCGATCACGCAGAGATACTCCTTTCATAGCTCGTTCTATAGCCCGCTGTTTACATATATGTGATAAATCTTGAAACAAATAAATTGAGTCGAAAAATAGGACTCAAATAAAACATCTCGTGCCTATTATTCGTTGTAGACTTTGGGAAGATTAAGGTCGCCTGATAAGAATTTATCAGCAAAATCGAGATCCGGTTCGCTGGGGGCGCTGATGAATCATTCTTCGTCGAGGGAAGAGACCTCTGTGAGTAGAACTATTCGTATAACTTCCCAATATTGGTCAAGGATGTCAGTCGCTAGAGTTTGGCTAATAAAAGTAGACTGAAATCAATCGCCAAATAAAAAAAACCGATTAAAATCTAAAATTATAGTGCAAATAATGGAATAACTGAGTTTAATATTTATACTATAGGTAGTAATGTATTCACAAACAAAAAAATTATCCAAGCAAACTATGAAAACGCATGTTTTTTTAATTAGTTTAAATGATTTTTTTAAAATTTGGCAGGCGGTTTCAGTCTCTACTTTCATTAGTCAATTAATCAGTTGTAAAAAATGTTCTACGGATCCCCGACTATTCGCAACGAAACATTGTATTTTAAAGTCATCTCCGAGAAGTGAAACGTGCGTTTTGTCGGATATCAGTGACAACGCAAACATTATTCACTGATCATATTGAACTCACCAAAGTGACGCCTGCTTCTATTCTATTATTTTATAACTTAACTTTTTAAGCAGTCGGGCTTTTTATTTATATATTTTTTAAATACGTTTTTTGTTTTTACAGGACTCTGACGGCTCTCGAGACCACAGCACCTCTGAAGATACTGAATCACGTTAAAATATTTTTTAATTTGAAATTACGTATTACATTCCCTAGTTCTTATTAGTAATGACCTTAGAAATTCTGTAATTAGGTATAATTTATATCAATAAAATAAAGTGCTAATTCAGAATATATGCCGAGTATTATTCAAATTCATTTATTACTAGGTAGAATGTGGTAATCATCATTCATCATTAGCAACCCATATTTTCGACTCACTGTTGAGCACAAGTATCCGACTCAGAATGAAAGGGGTTAGGCAGCTAATAGTCCACCATGCTGGCCCAATGCGGATTGGCAGACTTCGAACACGTAGAGAACTGAGAAAATTCTCAGGTATGCAGGTTTCCTCACCATGTTTATCCTTCACCGTTTGAGACATGTGATATTTAATTCCTTAAAATGGACATACCTAACTGAAAAGTTGGAGGTGCATGCCCCGGAACAGATTTGAACATACGCCTTCCGAATCGAAGGCAGGAGATTACATTGCACCCATGCCATGTAGTTGGGGCGGGTCGCTAAATCCTCGTTCGCACGAGAGTTAAAAAAGTGGTACGTCAGCGCTTTTATTTACGTTCTTAATTTAATTCATGTTCTATTTCCAACGCCGAAAATTGAAAATGCAACACTACTCGATAAAAAAGCGCCGTTTTATAAACCGTCCGTTAAAAAAAAACTCTCGTGCGAATGAGGGCTAATAGATAAAAGGTGGGGCACGATAGACTGGCACGGAATTACACGGTTTATTGATTCCAATATCAAACATCCTGCTTGTACCAGTCTGTATCAGTATAATATAAATAGCTACTTATACCTTTATCATCGGAGTTTCAAACGTTTGAAATAATACGACAGTATACTTTAGATATGTATATTACATTGTTAACAAAATTAATGAAATGATCCATGTTACATAAAAACGATTTTGCTGTAATGATACAAAGTAGGTACCTAAAATACAATTTATTAAATTACACTTACTTATCAATAGTTAATGAGACATATTAAGGCAACTGTTACATATCCAACACTCTTCAATGTGACAAACATACTAGAAAACTCTCATATCTAAAGGTGCAAAAAAAATCAAGGTTTGTCATAAAAATATTTTGACCTAACTTATAAACATAAATTAGGTGTAAGTATGTATTTCAGAGTATATGAAACTTAAAAACAAGAAACATTCAGGCTTCTCTAAGTAATATACTGTTTAAAAGTCTTTCAATTTAGAATGAAAATATAGTATAACAATATTTGTTATGTAATTAATTGTTTTTTTTTATCTTTCTACAAATAAGTCATGAGTAGGACAGTTATTTGTTGAAAGCCTTTTTGATTTCAGTCCACCCTTGAGCTATATCAGGTATATAAACCAAATATTTAATATAATATAGATTATAGATGTTAGCGGCTCAGTATCGTGATGTTTGGATCGT
Source organism: Bicyclus anynana (assembly GCF_947172395.1). NCBI lineage: Eukaryota > Metazoa > Arthropoda > Insecta > Lepidoptera > Nymphalidae > Bicyclus > Bicyclus anynana. The sequence continues at coordinate 5,885,627 of NC_069085.1, read as the reverse complement.
ACCTACAAAAGGCCTATGTCCTGCAGTGGACGTCCATCTGGTGACATGATGATGATGAATATAGCTGTTATTATTCAAGTAAACATTTTATAATTTATAATACAGTAAAGCAGGTATAGTATGCACCAACTTCTAGTCTGCTTTGACATTCTAACATGCCGATATTATTATATACCCTCTGGAATCTGTTTAGTACAATGACTGTATGTATTCTGTGCTATATGCCTCATATTCAGAGCAGACTCTAAGTTTGGCGCATACTATAATTTAGAGTTAAATAAAATTATTAATCAAAAACTGATTACTCTTAACTTTTTATCCTATCTGTCAGTCATTTAACTTTTATGTTTGAATGTATTACACAAAGACATAAATTAAGAAGAATTTTAACACTTTCAACAGATATATGAGTATGCCCATACCACATACTACTATCCTAGAATGCAGAAACCTTAAAGAATAATGAATTTTTGTGGAGCTATAAGATACTCATCATTTATTCAAGCAATTTTTTCAACCAATATGACAACACTACCAATGTACAAGTAAAAACATTTGATTTTATCTTTACAAAAAAGAAAATATACATGATTTTCATCCACCAAACTACTAATTATAACAGTGACTTAATTATGAAATGCATGATATTACAAAATATCTTTTATAGATATTTTATTGCCTAGAAATTTGACAGTAGTAATCTGAGTATTCAAAATTCTGTTAAATGGTTCACATTATTAAATAATCCGTAATATACTTGCAGTTGAAATAAATACAGACATACACCTGTATAAACACTTAAGGACAAGACTGTAAAATTATTTTCTTTTTAAAAACTGATGTTATGCGGAAGACCAGCAACACAATAGGGACATGTCAGAGTTCTCTGGCATACATCTATCTAACACATTGTTAGGCATCATGTAGCTATTTCTTCAACAGCAATATCCTTTTAGACTATGCAATTAAGCTGCACAAATATGCTATTACTAGCAAGCAAAATAATTTCATTTATTGCTGTACCAACAGAATGACAGACTTGTCAATTTTATGAATGAAATGTAATCATTATTATACCATGACTTTTGAATACCCATATTTCTACAATGCTACATACAATATGGGTACCTACATTAATTTAATTAAATACTAGATATTGTCAGTGTAAAAACAGCAGCATATAGGCTATTGCTTAGTGCATGCTTCAATAATAAAATTTTCGAGCCAAAATATAAATAGTGAAATTTTAATGTTATATCTACTACTAATAATAAAAAAGTACATGTTAGATAACACAGCTTCAAAAAAAATTATGCTATGTCTTTAATAAAAAAACTTGTTTAGTTAGACTTCACAAAAGAAATTCAATAAATAAAATTACTTCATTGTTGACTAAGCATTTAAACATTTTTAATATTAATGTACCCATATTATACATAACACAGACATTGACACATAAAACTATGTTTAGTTAAATAAGATGCCTTAGTATAGCTTTTCCCTACTTTTCGTTTTCAACACCTGCTTGTGTCATTAGGTCTGTTACATTTTTTTCAAGCTCGTCAACTCTAGAGCCCATCTCATCTATTCTGTTTATTATTTGATCTGACATACTCTGGAACTTATCCTGCATATTCTGCAGTAGTGATTGAACCTATAAAACAGATATACAAAAATTAAGTTATAGTGATGTAACCAAAAATATTCAAAATATCATCCATGTTTGGGTGTTAATTCATAATTAAATCAGCATATTTATGAAAGTGTCTCATGTGAGTTTTTATTTGAAATAGTGATATCTTTATTGAAGTAAAAAAAAATACTCATATTATTATTAATTTTAAAGTTATGTAACATGAGCCAGACATCAAGTTTGCTCTGAACACAAGACACTGTACTATAGCTAGGCAAATTTGTTTGTAACACTCCTGATGGTACACGCGGGCCGGAGGACTTGTAGCGATGAATGAAAACCCAAGACTGATGCACCTCACTTCCCCACACACACAATGCAAGATTTCACACCCCGTCACCCACATTTCATGGGAGTGCCTTTAAGAAACTTGCCAGACTATAAACCCATTTTCCATACAAGTTATAATATCTACAGTACAGTTCAGCAATTTACAACTTCAGAGCAGACTAGAAGTTTGACACATACTATAATAATAAATGTTTTATATGGGCAAATTGTTATTCTTCCTATACAAAATATATGAGTAAGGTTTTTAAATGTAACTTATATTAAACTAAAACCACACTCAATGTGCACTGTTTACCAACAAACAAATTAGAAATGAAGGTTGCATGTCATTTTATAACTTATTTATTTTAAATTATGTATTGTTTTTTATTAAATGTTTTTCACAATATACTATAACTAATTGTTCTAAGCTTTGTTTTAATTGTTCTAATCATATTTATTTTCATTAATTTCAAAACAAGTTATAATTACTATTAGGTGGGAAATGACTAGCGATTTCTACCCTCATTTTTAATTCTTTTGTTGGTAAACAACTAAACAGTGCACATCCAGAAGGGGTTAACATTAGATACTAACATAACCTAATACATAAGGAAGAATGCAGGAAACAAACTAAAACTCACATGTAGACACTGGGCACAGTACAACTAAGGTCAAATTTCGAAAGAACACCAACTTATTCAGCTTATCAATAGAAAAGTGATACCACGCCGAAGAATTAAAAAAATTAGCTATGCAACGTATAACGTTGTGACTATTAAATTAAATGATACTTTTCTCCAAATACTTACATATTGCGTTACTTCTTGCATATTTTTGGGATCATTGGCTGGAGTGGAGTAGTTGTTCTCAACTTCTGTAGTTACGGGTTCTGCGTTCTGATCTGCCATTGTATTTTATAAATTGAACGCACTAACAATTTACTACTAGACGACTTGATTCAAGTACGAGAACTCTCCAAATAATGTTAGTCTGCTTCGAAATTTTATGAGAATTGAGAAGAGAAATCAGTGTTACCAACTCTCCAAAATATTTATCCCTAAAGTTGGTGTCAAAAACCCCTAAAATCGCCTTAATTATTGAGTTGTCCCCCTAAAAAATATAAATTCATAATAATTTAGAAATAATATGCTGTCATATGTTTTAAAAGTCTATATTTAATACAGACAAAATACTACGTCTTTATCTGAAGATTCAGATTTTTTGAAATCATACATGTTGACAATGAACAAATTTACCAATTTTTTTTATTCGATGAAAATTTCCTCCAATTGCCTCAGAGTGGTTGTAGAATAACGTATTATATGTCGTTATAAGTCGCTAGGCCAAGAAAGAAATATTAGAATTATCATCAATTTAAAAATATTAAAGAGTCAAAAAATCCCTGAAAATACCCCTAAAAATTTCAGACCCCTAAAAAAATCCCATTTCACTTATTTGCCCCCTAAATCTGGGGGGAAAACCCCTAAGTTGGGAACCCTGAGAGAAATGAGAAAAACACTCTTTGCGCCTTTGCGTTTTCCCTGTTTCTGAAGTCAATTTCAAAGTCAATTGTCATTGTCAATGTCACTAGACAGCATGACAAAGACAACTTAAGGATTTCTAGCCATTCTAGGCCTAAAGTTGACAGTGCATACAGATAATAAAGTACCGATTTCAGAAGCAGAAGCATTGAGGGCTACCTCAGAGGATTTTTTTGCAGGAATATACTAAAGTAGTCCGAACTAGGCCTTAGCATCAAATGTCAAATGTATCTAATAATCTGTAATGTCAAATATGTCAATGTCAATTGTCCGAAAATTCAAATATTTTTTTGTGATTTTTCTGAGATTGTTGCGTTTTGAATTAATATTGACTAAAGCCTAATAATTTTAATAAATTTACTTAATTGTTAAAGTAACAATATGCAACCCTTACTTAATACTAAGGGTGATATACAAATTGACTTAAATCAAGTGAGAATTGATATACTAAATGGTATTCGTGAATGTAACGATCGTGGCTTGATACAAACTGCAAAGTGGCTGGCGGAGTTAAATTTTGCTCTTAAAGACCATAAAATTGATCAATCAGAGCCGCCTGAACCACCTGAACACGATATAATACCGGAAGAAAGAGAAGCGTACAACCTTGCAAAGAGTTATTTCGATTGTCAAGAGTATGATAGAGCTGCTCATTTCATAGAAAATTGCACAAGTCCAAAGTGTGTGTTCCTACACAAGTATTCACAATACATGTCGAGCGAAAAGAAGAGATTGGACAATGCCACTGATACTGGAATGGAAAATATGGAATCTACACAAGTTTTATTAGATTTATTATCTTTTTTCAAGGTAAACATTTTAAAAATCTATCCCTTGCCTGTTCACCAAGAAAATTACAGGACTATAGTTTATACAACAATTCGAAAATACTTATTTTACCAGTTTGATCCTTATCATCTCATACTTTTTGTTTCTATTTAATATTAATTTTTCCATACAAATATTACTAATGCGTAAGTAAGTCTGTCTGTTACCTTTTCACAGCTTAACTGATATTGTCAGAATTTTGTATGGAGATAGATTGAGTTTTGGAGCAGAACACAGTACTGGAATTATTCAAAATTCCCCCTAAATTTGCAACAAACAATTAAGTCACAATTTGTCCACTAGTAACTAATAAAATAAAAATTATTAATATCTTTTTGTACTTAATTTGTCCCAACTATTTTATATATTACCTATTTTATTTTCAGGCTAACTCTAACACTCTAGATGGTTACCTTTTATATTTAGAAGGTGTGGTGTTGAAGAAATTAGATTTACGCAGCCAAGCAGTTTCAGTTCTCCAAGCAGCAGTGGCAGCGGTGCCCACGCTCTGGGCTGCGTGGGTGGAACTTGCTGGCCTCGCTAACGAATATGAGGCCTTAGATTCACTGCAATTGCCAAAGCACTGGATGATGTACTTCTTTGCAGCTCATGCATTTGTGGAACTGAAACTTTCTGAGCAAGCTCTTGAAGCGTACATGGTTCTGACTGCTGCGGGCTTTGAGAAAAGCACTTATATAACAGCTCAGATGGCTATTGCACACCATGACAGGAGAGGTATGATGATAGTAATCTATACTAATATTATAAAAGCTGAAGAGTTGTTTATTGTTTATTTGGTTAGAATGTGCTAATCTCAGATATGCCATATTGCATAACCCATCAACTGAGAAAAGCTATAAAACATATGTTGTTAACAGGTGTTCTTAAAAAGCGTAATGCCAGCCATGGTGACATCACAACTGTCAGATTCTGGACCATTGCTCATACTAGTATTAGATTCTTGCAAAGAAAACTTCACTAGTGCTTGGTAAACTCTGTATATTTATCTAGCAGCGTAATGACATCCAGAGAGGTCCGAGCTGTACGACAGCTCGACTACGAATGCCCCTGCCTTTATATTGAGATTGTAGTGGGGAGCTTGCAGTAAGTCACGTGTTTACGCCATTCGGAATTGTTCAGCGATAACATAGTTCTTTACATGTTGTTCTGCGCCAATATATATTAATCTGTTAGGCACAGCTTTTTTATAGCTAGCTATAATGATATTACACTTTCAATCATATGGTATAAAACAACCTAAAATTATATTGATTTTTATTTTTGCAGATGTTGATTCATCTCTAGCATTGTTCAGAGATCTGTACCAAAATGATCCGTACCGCTTGGACAATTGGGATGTGTACTCACATTTGTTGTACCTGAAAGACAAAAGGATGGAGCTGGCCAATTTAGCACAAAAAGCTGTTTCTATTGACAAATACAGAGTTGAAACATGTTGTGTTATAGGTAAATATAGTACAAAAACATAAAACCATAATATTATAGTACCTAGCAAACATTCTGCCACATAAATTGTTTACAGTAAGAAGAAGATTGTTTTAGAAGAGTATGATACTCCACAACCACTGACATGAGATTTTTAAATTAAGTTTCATGTCACTCTAAAATTGTAAACAATATTAAAACTAAATAGTAATATATAAAAATGAATTCCTCTGTTCCATAGTCTCGCTAAAACTCGACAATCGCTGAACTGATTTATCTTATCTTGATATTGAAATGTTCGTGGAAGTATAGGGAAGGTTTAAACGGTGAGAAAAAATAGAACAATTGCCAGGAAAATCATAAAAACAACCCCTTTTCTATTTCCCATACAAACGTTTAAGAGTCAAGGATACGGTAGGGGTAGAGTAGTGTAGAGTAAAGATAGGGAAGAAGTGCACATAAGTCAATGTGAAGCTTGACCGGGTCCGGTAATCTATAAATATAAAAATGAATCACGCTATCACGCGTGAATGGCTGGACCAATTCCACTATTTTTGTATTTCATGTGTTTGTTATTGTCCGAAGGGTTCTATGACAGAAAAATTAAAATAAAATGAAGGGGTAGGGTAGGGGTGGTTGTAAGGTTACATCAAGTTTCATGCAGATGAAGTCGCGCCCGCTAGTGTTAATTTAAAGGCACTACTAACACCACTATGTAATTTTATAGGTAACTATTACAGTTTGAGAAGTGAGCATCAGAAAGCAGTTTTATATTTCCAAAGAGCTCTATCAATGGACCCACAGTACTTATCAGCGTGGATACTCATGGGACATGAGTTCATAGAACTACAGAACTCTAATGCTGCAATACAGTGTTACAGACAAGCTATAGGTAAATAAATAACCAATACATATAAATAGAACTGAAATTAATCTCTGTAATTTAAAAATAACTGTGTTTTCTTGTGCTTATAGTTATTTACAGGGTACTAATACACAAATTGAGCTTTTTTAAAAATTTTTGTCTGTCTGTTTGTCTGGGTTAATCTCTGGAGCAGCTGAATTAATTTTAATGAGATTTTCTTTAAACTTGAATGGAAAAGGGGAGTATTTTTTAACAGTCAAAGGTTCCTTTAACCCTACACACAATGTTCACAAGTGCGTGACTTCACTCAAGGTCATTCTCTACCATTCTAGGGTCTTATTTTGGTTACAGTTTGATTTGTTAATTAAGTTGTCCTGACAAATGTTGTGAATCATAACCTTTGTTTGACGTTAGTTTTCTTATTTTTGTAATCACTTCTGAGTCTGCTTAAACATTCATTATTTCAGATGTCAACAGAAATGATTACAGAGCTTGGAATGGTCTTGGCCAGGCATATGAAATCCTAGGCCTCAATGGTTACTGCATTTACTACTACTCAAGAGCAGCTCAACTTAAACCGGATGATTCTAGAATGCTCGTTTCCTTAGGAGAGGCATACGAGAAGATGGAGAAAATCCCCAATGCACTTAAATGCTATTACAAGGCCCACAGTACAGGAGATATCGAAGGCATGGCATTGTTTAAATTAGCTAAGTAAGTGACATTTTTATTTTAAGATTTATTTTGTAAAGTATATATGAACTCGCAAATTTAATTCAAGGTCTATAATGTAAACAATGAAGTGTTTTTATGAATGCTACGATTGAGTGATATCTAACATTTTTGTGTAATTTTTTTTTCAATTTATAAAAAAATATCTTTATTATTTAACCAATTTTATGAACATAGCGACTTACGCGTGTTCTGTTTTTTACAAACCCCGCGGGAATCATCTATTTTATCGGGAAAAGTATCCTATGTTGGTCCATAACTTCCTTTATTTTTCAGTGAAAGACCTTTTAAAATCGGTTTAGTCATTCCAGAGATTAATGTTCGACAAACAGACAGACAAAAATTTATGAAAAGTATGTTTTAGTGTTGTGTGACACTTCAATTTTATTTATATTGATATACGTATAAGAGCATAGACGAATTTGTAAATGTTATTTCAACTTGCTTCAATCATAATCTCATTATCAAAAAATAAAATTTTATAATTTTTTTAAATACTTCCAGGTTATACGAGAAATTGAACATGCCGAACAGTGCAGCGGCGGCGTACACGGCCGCCTGCCAGGAGCCAGCCAACGCGGGCAGCAAGGAGCTGCCGGCCGCGCAGCGCTACCTCGCGCAGTACTACCTGCGCTTCTCGCTCGTCGACCACGCGGCGCACTACGCCTACAAGTGCCTGGAGCACGAGAGTGTAAGTGTCAGGAGCCAGCCAACGCGGGCAGCAAGGAGCTGCCGGCCGCGCAGCGCTACCTCGCGCAGTACTACCTGCGCTTCTCGCTCGTCGACCACGCGGCGCACTACGCCTACAAGTGCCTGGAGCACGAGAGTGTAAGTGTCAGGAGCCAGCCAACGCGGGCAGCAAGGAGCTGCCGGCCGCGCAGCGCTACCTCGCGCAGTACTACCTGCGCTTCTCGCTCGTCGACCACGCGGCGCACTACGCCTACAAGTGCCTGGAGCACGAGAGTGTAAGTGTCAGGAGCCAGCCAACGCGGGCAGCAAGGAGCTGCCGGCCGCGCAGCGCTACCTCGCGCAGTACTACCTGCGCTTCTCGCTCGTCGACCACGCGGCGCACTACGCCTACAAGTGCCTGGAGCACGAGAGTGTAAGTGTCAGGAGCCAGCCAACGCGGGCAGCAAGGAGCTGCCGGCCGCGCAGCGCTACCTCGCGCAGTACTACCTGCGCTTCTCGCTCGTCGACCACGCGGCGCACTACGCCTACAAGTGCCTGGAGCACGAGAGTGTAAGTGTCAGGAGCCAGCCAACGCGGGCAGCAAGGAGCTGCCGGCCGCGCAGCGCTACCTCGCGCAGTACTACCTGCGCTTCTCGCTCGTCGACCACGCGGCGCACTACGCCTACAAGTGCCTGGAGCACGAGAGTGTAAGTGTCAGGAGCCAGCCAACGCGGGCAGCAAGGAGCTGCCGGCCGGCTTTTTAGAAGCATAACTTCTTTACGCACGTCGTCGGGCGATGCGTGTTGCCATCTACAGGCTTAGTGAAAGAGTGTTTGTTATTTTAAACTACCGATAGATGGCGTTCTTAGAGAACTTTGAAACAATCCCTTTTTGTACATTTCGAGAATCTATTGCGATACAGTTATGCCTAAGATGGTGCTGTTTTTTTATTGTTAATCGACTTCAATAAAAGAAGGTTCTCAATTCGTCGGAATATCTTCTTATTTTCAAGTTTTACTACAGCCGTGAGGTCTACTGCACACTCGTTTTTTTTTGCAATAGAAAACTCACGAAATGTGGATATAATGCTTATAAACAGCTAAGATAGTGGTTGTATACCACGAAAGTTAAGAGAACCGCTAGGTATTTATAGCAATTCTCGAGTTACAAGGCTATTCTGTAATCCTGGTGCGCCTTGTAACTCGAGAACTTATCTCCAATAGCAGTGGGCGACATTTCCCGTATCCGGAGGTCCGCAACCTAACCAGGATCATTTAATTAATGCTTATATCATAAAAAAGTATTCTGTTCAAGCTATTTTCTTTTTGCTTATTTAGACAAAAGAAGCTGGAAAGAATATACTCAAAACAATATCCGAGAAAAGACTTGCAGCATCTAACTCATCTCAATCAAATTTCAAGACTGAAGATCTGCCAGAAGCCATTAAAAACGCATCTACATCTTCTCTCACTCAAGATACGCCCAAGACTCCATTCCCCTTACCCAGTCCCAATGTGACACCCGATAGCTTCTCCACACCAAAGTTTACGCGGCACAATAGTAAATACAAAATTTAACCAACCATACAATTTAATGATTATCCTGCATACCAATATGTCGATTGTAATTTAAGAAAATTAAACATAAGGAACTATGATTGTCTTTTTTTTTATTTATCACCAACCTTTTTAGTGAAACTCTTTGCCTACCTTTACCTACAATGGGTATGGTTTTTTTTTTATTCTTTACAAGTTAGCCCTTGACTATAATCTCACCTGATGGAAGTGATGATGCAGTCTAAGATGGAAGCGGGCTAACTTGTTAGGAGGAGGATGAAAATCCACACTACTTTCGTTTGTTGCTGTTGAAAAAGTCTTGTCAATTTATTATAAGAATAATTTATTAATGAATTTCAGCTATGCCTTCATGACTCATATTGCTGACTTTAAGAGTGTACTAAAAAAGGCAGATGTAGATATTGTGCCAGAAGTGCTTGTGAACGCAAAAAAATATGTAGTTGCTTGCTTACAAGTTCCACAATCACACTTCACACTAATATTATAAAGGCGAAAGTTTGTGTGTGCGTGTGTTTGTTTCTCTGCGCTATGGCTACTGAAGCTATAAGGCTGGAATTTCGAATGGAAATGGATTTTACTCCGGATTAACACATAGACCACTTTTCATCCCGGAAGAACCCATGGTTCCCGCGGGATTTGTGAAAAACTGAATTCCACGTGGACGAAGTCACGGGCGTGCGCTAGTATAATATATGTTACTATTGTCAAATAACCAAATCTTTACCAGAATCTCTGAAGTATCAGGCAATTATCATGTTTGGGATAAAAAGGAAATGAAAAATATATGTAAATAAAAAAATATTAGATTTAATTCTTACATCTTTATACAAATTAACAGATCTCAGTGCTCAAAAAGTAAAATTAATTAATAATAATTAGATTAGATTTAAATAAATAGTCAAAGTGCATTGATTTAAAAGTAAAAAGTTGTTCAGTTAATATGCGTGAAGATATTAAAGGCATGGGCATATATGCAATATGGCATCGCTATCCACACAATACCATATTGAGTCAAATCATCCCGTTGGATAACTTGGCCTATTGCATATTTAACCATTGCTTAAAACTACGAGTAAAATCACAGATAAAGCACGAAATTTGAGAGCTTGATTTAGAGTTACTAAAGAAACCAATTTCACATTGAATTATCATACAACAATAATTACTGAACCTTAGTAACAATTTGACTCAAAGGAATAAAATGGAAATATCAAAATGTCAATTATAAAACAATTCAAAACGTAAACAAATAAATGTAATAAAGTGTGTAAATAATACTTAGCCTCTCCTATTCTTCTGATAATAGGTACTTAATAACATAGGTACATAATAGATCGAGAGACTTGATGGCCAAACCGTCCTGATTTATCTACAACCCATGCTCCTACTACTATAGCTAACATTGAACCTACTAAGTAGGCAACATTAAAAATTAAAGATAGTAATTGTCAAAAGTCCTGACCCTCTTATCCATCCAAGTGTCATTTTTATATTTACTGGGCATCATATGAGAAATCATGGCCCCTGTCGCCAACCTGTGACGTGAAGGGTAGCAGCGATAGTGATTGTACCATTATTTTGTTGTAAAGGAAACACATCGAGCAGGTCCCAGTACTTGTGACATTGGCAGCAGGCATTAAGGATCCCTTTAGAATGCATAAACACTCAACTACCCTGTCCAACATATCTATACCGGGACTAAACAATTTATGATAATAACAACACAAAACAGAACAGAATAACTAACGCGACTGGCAGCGTGACGATGTTCACGCTGCCTAACAAACAACGGAGCTCAAGTCATCAAATACTCTCTTATTTATTGATAGCTCTTGCAATGTATGAACTTGTAACACAGCTTTCTGGCAACCCTTCTTAAAACACTTATAAAAATCACATTTTAAAGGGTTGCTATAAAATTAAGTGACAGGCGATTTTGGACAATATTTTCCATAATATACCTCATAGTAAGTAAAAAAAAATATCTTTTATACTTGAACTATTTGGTCTGGACCTTTGAAAACTGCCAACTCCCAAAGCCACCACAGTCCAAATACCATAATTTCCTAGTTGATGTAAGAGTTGCTTTAGGACAAGTTCTGGCCATCAGGCTATTAGTTCATAACAATACTATGAACTTGATTGTCTTTCGTGCTTGACTAATGTCATGATTAGAAAATACTTTGTACCCTTAACTTACTGACGCAAATGACTCTGGTATTTCATTGGAATACAATAACAATTCTTGATAGCGAACTTTAACAGAAAATACCAAACCATCACCAATATCATCATAATTTGAATGGATAATATCATAAAATTGTTATTAAATTCTGTTGCAATCTCAGATTACGTATTCAGGATGAACAATGACATTAAAGCAGGCTACTCACTAAATAACTCCTCTTTAGAATAATTTAAGGCCACCAATTACATTTTCATGCAAAAAAAAAATTACCACAAAATATTGTCATGTAAATTTCAAAATAAATGTTTAAATTCAATTTTATACAATACATTTAATAATAATAATTCATAAAGCTAGGACCAGAATATAATTTAATATTTTATAATTTCACAATTAATTCTCTTATATCAATCACTGAATTAACATTCTTTCAACTACAGTTGTGTAAATATAACAACAGCATGTATTACAAGAATATATTATTATTTCATCAAACATTAAGGCAGATTGAGGCACTTAAGTTAACAACCGTAATAAGCACAATAGACTAAACACTATGGCAAATGTGTAAATACTTAGTTGAGTTATTCTGTTACATTATAATTAAAACAATATAATATTTGTAGCATTGTTTGTGCTTTTTGGGTTCCGTAGTCTAACAATTACAGTCACTAAATAATCATGTTTGTCTGTATATTAAAAAAAAGATATTAAAAAAAAATCTGTAATAATGCATTAAAATCTGCATTATTTATATTGAATTAATTAATTTTAATCTAGTAGTTTAAAAATGTAGGAAACTTTTTAATCCAGTTTAGAATTAGTTTGAAGTTTTTTTTATACCATCATGAAAAAGATGAAAACAGAAAAAAATATATAATTCTCGTTTGTATAATTCTCATTTGTTCCAATAGTAAAAATGTTACTTACTCGTATTTGTTAGAATACAGACCCTTCCATGTGTCCTACCTAACACAATTGACTTAAGTTATTTGCATTAGTTTCTCTTTGTTCGTAGCTTGTTCCGATGGTTGACGCTGACTATCAGAGGAAAGGATTTTTTGAATTCACAAATGCTCCATTGTTTGTAGGCTGAAAAACAATTATTTTATGAAACACAGTGAGTAGGGCCCAAGATCCACGATGTCGTATCTCAAGACGAGAAACAGACAAATGTGGACCAATAGCGACACAATAGAAAATATCGCTTTTCTCTCCTTGTGATGGGCCAACATTTGTCTTTGTCTCCTTGAAGATATGTCGACCAATACTATAGACCCGTTACGTCCCTACAAAATCACCGCAAAACGTGATCCGAATAATAGGCTACAAAACTGAGCTATCCTGTCTTTAATTCCATTATTTATGTATAATGTATATATAGTTTTTACACTTCCTAAACACACAACTCGACATTGTAGATGATAATTGGGTATTATTTGTTTAAATAACTTTTGTTGCTGACCACAAATAACATTGAGATATGAAAATTTCCTCATTTGAGCGCCTCATTTTTCATGAACTAGTAACACATCTAACAGTATTTAACATTGTTGATGTCGACCAATAGCGGCGCAATCGAAATTAAAGCTCTCTCTCTTTTATAGTAGTGGGATAAAAAAGAGGACAAAACGTTCCAATCTGCCGCTATTGGTTGACGCCGACTTCTGTTCTGACTGTGTTGTTGACACGTGCCAAGGCCTACAGATGTAGATATAGTTACGCAATTAGGCATATCACATTTTAATAATGACTCACCAGCTTCCAATAAATATAAAGTGTTTTGTAAACTGACTGATAAGGAATACTATTAGGAAAACAAATTCGCAATATCTTGTTGCCCCTACAGTTTCCTGTTACTTATCAAAGTGACACACTAATGAAATATAAATTTACCACAACTAGTAAGTTTAATTTTAAATGTCACAAATACAAGTTCTATTAAAGGAATATACCTATTACAATTTACATAGAATGGGTTATGTAATATTAAGTATAATAATTATTAATTAGCAATGATGATCTTTATCTATACTAATATTATAAATTTATAAATGTGAAAGTAAGTCTGTCTGTCTGTCTGTTACCTTTTCACGGCTAAACAGCTGAACCAATCAAGATGAATTTTGGTATGATGGTAAATGAGAACTTGGAGCAAAACATTTGACCCTAAAATAAAAATAGAAGGGGGTGAAATAGGGTTTCAAAGTTTGTATGGAAAGCCCTTCATTTTTAGAGTTACAGTTTTAAAAATTAGTTCATAAATCATAAAAAAATATGAAATATAATGCTATTCACGTTAACCCCTAAAGTGGTGAAGTAGAGGTTAAAAGTTTAAATTTATTTCCTCGTGGACAAAGTCGCGGGCATCAGCTAGTGAATATATACACAAATTATTTATTAGTATATTAATTTCAGAACAGTGATAGCCCAGGAGGATATGACCTCATTCACATGAGAATATGTGAACCATAAAAAGCCTTTGTTTGTGTCAGACTCTATCTCTGTCCCAAATTTCCCCCAGAAATATTGGAGGAGTTAAAAATTGTGTCCAACCTATAGTAGGTATATTATCATAATAAATTTTGACAAATGTTTGTTAGTAATAACCACCTAACAACCCAAAAGACAAAAAAATACTGGCATAAAAAACTCTTTACAAAAAAAAATATGAAATAAATAATATTAAAATTAGAGAAGGTACAATAAATATGAAATGTTTTATGAGGATATTAAATCATAACAATTTCTTACCATAAAAGGGTTGACAGGCATGGCTGATGCTGCTGCATTCCAACCTCCATTGAAGAATGGGTTTTTATTGGCAAATATATCACTGGCTGCAGAACTTTGAAATGGATTTCTATTCATGTTGTTACTTTCATCTGAAAATAATTAAATCTTAAAATTATCTATCTAAAGCCTCAGCAGTAACGTCTTTTCTGTTATTATTACACAATCTCTTTGGAACATGATTGTCTCTAGATAAAACCTAATCTAAAAAATGCAAGCCTCATTTATTTGTGTACTAAAGAGGTTATATGATATTACACCCTTGGGGTCAAAGACACAATACAAAGTTTACCTGTTCTAAGTAGATAAAAAATAATTACATAAACATACCCATATTCTGCATATTTTGCTGTCTTAAAGCCATATCCAAATCTGCTAAAGCAGCATAGCGATCATCTGAAAGAAAAGAGAAAATAATTTTATTGAACTTGTACATACTAATACTGTAGTTTCAAATTGCTAAACTAATTTTGATAAAATATAATATAATAGAGCTTGGAAACAAAAATTCTAGTACTTTCAATTGTAAAACAAATTCTGCACATGTTACAAATTAGTGCACAGCCTAAATTTATCAGTTAAACATAAAACAATATATTTTAAGGATTAAGAAAATCCACGAAACAGATTACTTAAAGAAAAAAATATATTTTGCATCAAAAAATGCATTAGAATTGATAAATTGAATTTTGAAACTATTATTACTAAGTTTTTTTTAATGTAACTACTGAAGATATAGGATTAGTAGTCAAAATTCTTACTTGATGAAGATTGAGATGAAGTGAATGCATTGAAAACAGGAGTGTTGTTTAAAGATTGTTGTGTTGTTATATTGTTGTTCATACTGTTGTTGTACTGTGCACTGTTGTAAATGTTTGCAGTAGAGAAATCAACAGGAAAACTGTAAGAAAACATGACATCAATTTACACAAATCATCAATAAAAACTGTATGGAAATGTGACATCAATTTACACAAATCATCAATGAAAATTGTAAGTTTACTGAACCATTTATGCTATGACAGGAAATGTAAACCTGCCTAGTACAAGAGGTAGGATTACAAATGAAATAGAGACAAGGTAAAAGTTTCGACAAATGAATAACTCAATCCCCTTGTATACAGTTGTGTGCACTTTATACATGCAAAAATGCACTGAGCCCAAATTATGTGTAACAAGCCCATATACAAGATTAAATTTTTCGATTTCCAGTATATGTCTAGTGCCTACCCTATTTAAAAAACCTACTGCACACCACTGCTTGTATGCTAGAAGTTCACTAAATATACATATAAAATCTACATTAAATTTACTATTGCAAGTTAAGCTAAACATGGAAAGAGTTTTCCATTTCATAGTGGAAATGTGTTTCCTATAGATGCCCCTATAGCACTGTACAGCAGATGAAACTTTAATAACAAACTTTTTTTAACTTACTCAGGTACAGGGACTGGGTTCTGGACTGCAGCTGGAGCCGCTGGCATCTTGTTTACCAATGGCTGCGAATAATTATTGACTGGCCTGGGCAATTTGTGCATTGGTTCACTGGCAGGTGTACTGTTCACTATTTTAGCAACATTTACCACATTATTGTTATTATTGGACATCTTTGTAGTCTGAGGTGCAATGGATATTAAAGGAGTGGCTGCTCCAGCATTGCTAGACAACTTGCCTTTATTAGTTTTATTTTTTATAGACGAATTTCCGTTTCCATTTGCGACAGGTACACTATTGAGCGGTGAGTCCAAGTAATACCTCTTCTTTTCATACTTATCTGACATAAAGTCTTTTACGCTTTGCTCGTCGGTGAAGTTTACACTTTCACCCTCGTAAAGGCCTAACCACACGCGGCGGCAATAATCATTTCCTCTTACTTTAATGAATTCTATCTCTTCCGGTGTAAAAGTAGCCATTGAGATAGATTTTACACGATGAGGAGGTGTGAGTCCGCGCCTGAAACGTTAGTCATCGTAGCATTGTTTGTTGATATCATTAGCTAATAAATAACGCAGAAATAATACTTACAGCATTCCCGAACATTTTGAGCACACAAAGGAACCAATTGTAGTATTGACGTATGTAGGCCCTCTCTGATTACAGTCCAAACAATATTTATTGCCGTTTAAGGATATAAGTTCTCGTAAGATTTCTAAATTTTTATCATCTTGTTTGCGACGGCTCGCAGTCGCAGCCATTTTCGTTTTGTAAAATTAACTTTTTCTCTGGTTTTCCTTTCCTTGAAATCTATAGTATAGAACAAGATGACAAGTAACTGACATTAACGTCACTGTCAATGGTCTGTGACTGTCAACTGACAGGATACGTCAATCTCTTAGTTACACAGACAGAGAATACCATTAGAAATTAGGGATGTAACGTCCTTCGGTCCTTAACTATAATCTATGGTTTGTTATGTGTTATTACACACACACGGTGATTGTATCCTCCATGATACTATTTCATTAATCTGTGGTATCCTCTGGACGTTGTTTAAAATCCAAACGGGATTTAGGATTTTTAAGGTAAAAATTGGTTTAGTTACTAATTTATTAATGAAATAATTTATAAATTTATTTACAATCTTTAAATACAATAATAACACTGCTCATATAAAAGTTGAAGACACGTCACTGCCTTTTTGCTTATTATTGGCAATTCTTGATCCAAATTGTAAAGCCCTCTTCGGTAGAAATACAACCTGATTCAATCCATTATAAAGAGCCACAAGTCTTAATATCAGTTTGTCACCAATTCCATTTTCTAAATGAGTGCTTGGAAAGCATCTGAAAAGATTAACAATTCATCTCAATTAAATTGTTGCTTTTTAAACATTGCAAAAGTAAAAAGAAAAGCTCGGTATATCTTACTTTAACCAGGGTTTAAGTTTTATAACATAATTAACAAGGTCCTCATCTAAATATGGCATTCTTGGTTGTCTGCTATGATCACAAATAACTCTATTATCTCTGGCAAGATTTCTAAATGATATTCGCTTCCAGTCCAACATCAGTTCTTTTGATAAGCCTATCCAGCTGTTACGCTTAAAAGCATTTCTATGTCTCGTGTAACCACCAAATAGTTCATCTGCCCCTGAACCAAGGAGTAAAATCTAAAAACATATTATTTTTTATTTCTTACTTCTATTATTTTAAAATAAGATCACATAAATATGAAAATATATAAACTCTCTAAAATTTAAAAGAAAAGTTCATTGAAAAAAAAAACGAGTGTAAAATGAAGTAAAACTTCTTTAGCTCTCCTTTTTAACGTCTGTTCGCCTCGCCCAATTATACTTTTTGTAACGTATTCACCAGCTTACTCCCCAAGTGAAGCGTGCGTAAAGAAGTTTTGCTTCAAAAATAACTACATAATTATAAAGGTATTTATAAAAATTACCCTACACGGCGACACATCTGAGTCCACAAATCCTCCACCAGCTGCAAACCATAAAGCTGAGCCAAGACTTTCATCCAATATTGTATGTCTAGGATAAACCAAATCTCCAATGACCAATGACTGGTAATGCTCTAATTTGTCTCTGGGTATATTGACTTCACGGAAAACCCACTGCCTTAAATAAATTAAATAACATTGAAGTAAGGTCATAAGCTTACTTTGATTTGCTGTAAATTACAGTTAACATTACCTAGATTTACATAAAAGTTTGAGCTCTTCAAATGATTGTCTTCCTGTAATTCTATCTGGGACATCATAAGAGGAGTTATCTTTGATTTTAAATGCAACATTAATAAGATCTATAGGCTGGTTTTTAGGCACATATTTATCTGCTAGAATTGCAAGAATTGTGCAATCTAATCCACCAGAAAATAATATTCCTGTAGTACAATGACAGCATATTATGTTTTCTTTTTTAATACAATTTTTACATTTGTTTGGTTGTGTCTCCAGTCTAACTCTTACACTTTTTTCTAATAACTCTGTTATTTTTGCCACTGTGTTTAGTATGACAGTATTTGCTAAGAGATTTTTCATAATTAAAAGTTTGTTATTGCTGTTCTTAGAAATATTTTCTATTTCTTCAATAAGGTTTTCCTGTAAAGTAAAAGAATAAAATATTTATTTTATTTATGACATGCTTAGATTACTTAAAGTACATGAATGAGAGTTTTTCTTTGGTAATTTTCTAAAAATGTGTATTTTACTAGATAGATAAATTTATCGCCCTACTAAATAATAACAATTCTTGGAGCCTTTTCAAAGTTCAATTTTATTTACAAGAATTGCTTGTTTAAAGATAGTAGATACTAGTGGATGCCAGCATGAAATGCAGTTTTTGACGTATCCCGCGAAAACCATTGATTTTTCCGAAATAAAAAGTAGCTTATTGTTCCTCAATAACTTCTGTCTCTACTAACAGTGAAGTCCTGTTTAAATTGGTTCTGCTATTCCAAAGATTAGCACGGAAAGACAGACAATTATAGTAAAAAACTGTTTATGTACACACAAGAGAAAACAAAGTAATTTTGAAAACACAGACACTTAAATTTAATTTTTATATTACATATGTTCCATGTTTATTTCTTTTTTAATTTCTTTTTGTTACCTAGTTCTAATATAGAGTAGCTTAAATTATGAGATAAATTATTAAATACATAAGCTACAACTGTAATTCATAAACATGTCATTAATTTAATTATGAAAAAGTAATCAATTTTATCCTTTACCTCATCATTTAGATCTAGTGTATCAAATTTTATAACAAATTCATTGTCGGGTAAGTTTTGCTGGTCTTGAACATTTTGCAACCAATCTTCCACAGAATATGTATTGTAAATTTCTGTACTGTTGTCCCAAGGATATAAATTGATTTTGTTTGCAATGATGTTGAGACTGTAAATACATGTAGCTGGCACTTCAATGCAAGGATATTTTCTGCCTGCAAAAGTTATTGACATTATCCCTTTAACATAAAATATTTTCATAAAATTGGTGATGCATATATAGTGGTGATGAATAAGGTTTATCTAGATACCATATCAAGATAATACCGGAATTTGTAATACCATGTTGAATCATGTCATAAATCAAAAATGTGGATACTACAAACTCTCTTTCCGAGTAGCACTATACCATTACTATAGCACACTGCATCATCACTAAAGGCAAAAATTGTGGAACACATAAATATTATTGCAGAGTATAAAAAAGCCAATAAATTTTACAAATAAATTCTTACCTAAAACATTACTTATAACAAAAGAACTGCCAGAATTATGAAAAAGTAAGGAGTTTCTTCCAATTCTGTCCCTTGAGAAAATCAAGTGATGTGAAGCTTTATCATAGTAAACTATACTAAATGGACCCTTTAACTTCTTTATTTCTGATACTATTTGTTCTGTTGATTTACTCTGTAATAATAAGAAATGTATAAGTACACATTTTTTCTTATGTAAATTAGCAGTGATCTATTAAAATTAGAAAGTCTTGAGATAAATTTAAAAACATACATTACTAAGTTTTTCCATTATAAATTCTGTATCACTCAAGTTGCTACTCCAAGTTCTGTCAAACATGTCACCATTGTACAGCATAGTCCCTCGCTCATTATCTACAGGTTGTGGAGTAGGTTTAAGACCCTGCATCCATAAGACAGAACCACAGAAATAAATACTTGTTGCTTCATCTATTAAAAGTTGGGTTTCATTAAAACAATCAGGCCCTCTATTTTTTATTCGTTGCAAAATCTGTTCATCCTGAAAATAAAGAATTTTTTATTTTTATTTGAAATCTAAAAATACTCAAGATAACACAACATCCAGCTGAAAATAATAAATTTAACAAGCTTTATAAAAGGATTTCTAGAAGTTTTAACATTCAGCATCTATAGGATCATTAATTTGTGGGGCAATTTTTCATGATAGTCTATATTAAAAGTTAAAGGTTTTTTACAGCTAAGTGCTAGTTATATACTGAATATAATCCAGTTCCACAAAACGTTTTTCATTTGGTTATTTAATCCAACTCAAAATACCAAATCAACCCAATTTAAATTAAAAACCTTTACTAACCTTTATTATTGTATGACTGGAATGTCGAATCTCACAAAGAATACCACACATGATGCTTACCTATTACAATTTCATAATAAAATAGTATAATAATTATTTGAAATTATCAAAAAGTACTTAACCTAAAAATTTTGTTAGTAGAAACTTTGCCAAATATGTATGAAAACCTAAAAATATCCCTGAATTATTCTAATTGTCGTTGTTCTCTATAACTGCCCAATACATATTATTAATGTAAAAAATATACCATTGAATTAAATATTAATTTATTGTCGGATATTGACAATTTGACGATTCTACAAGACTATGTAGAATCGTCACTTTGTTTGTGTGTGTGATCCAAAGACGACAAATGAAGCTACGGATTCTACCAGTATACAGTGCACAGATCATAGATGATACATTATATATTGAGATAGATACGCAACTCTCATTTCGGTTAAGAAAAGTTATGTACCTTGATCACTAGATGGCGCATTCTAATTAGATTTATTGGCTACCCATAGATGGCGTTCTCTCTACGAGTACAATCTATATTTTAGTTGTATGACTATTGCTGTTTGTTTTCCTTAATTCTTATATAAGAATTATTAATGAAAAAAATTTAACATAAACATAATATTTACAAAATCACCTATTTCACTATATAATACTAATGTATCCAAATATTTAAAATAGCCAAATTTTATAAATATATAGAAGTAAGGAAAACAAATTGCAATAATCCTTTAAATATTCAAGGATTTTTAATCAAAGAAAGAAAAGAAGATTCTTATTATTCAACGATTTATTTTTTCTTTTGTGATTATGAAAATATCTTAATGCACTTCAGCAGCCTGATAACATTAGTGCACCAACTATGAATATTGACGTTTATGATTATAAATAACCACTGATCACCTTTAAGAATTCGTAAAATTGCTGGCGACATTTTCGCCACGCCGTTTCGCGACACACCGGGCCGCCTTCTGAGCATAATTCCGATGGTGGTCGAGCATGTTCCATGGTTAATTATTCACTATGCACACCAAATCCACAAGTAATACCCATTATAAACACTTATTTGTACCGATTACATCTTATTTTAATATTTTTCGTTCATCACTGTCACCATGTTTTAAATTAAACTCTGATCCCGATTGTGTGCTGACTTTTTATTGACATAACATAAACATCACTATAGTAACAACAGAAAAAATTCAAAGACAGCTAAACTGTCATATTTTAAAACTCAAATAATGTGCTTCATGCGTGCCATCTATATTGTGCCTGAGAAAACTTCGCTTAAGTTTTTGTACCGTGTGCGCTGGAAGACAGCACTTCATACAAAATATTTTACGTATGCGAACTGTGCGGAAGTTTCACCCCCATGGCACAGATCACTATGATACAGTGTATGCTACCAACTCTTCATTTGACCAAAGAGTATATAATCACTACATTTGACGTTGATAAGTTGATTTGATGTCTATGATATCGGTCCATTCATTCATATTCATAAAAAGGCAAGTCAGTTTTGAGCATTGAGCACATATGTATTCGTTGGTAACTAAGGCCTAGACCATAGAGTAGAATGTATATTGGCCTAGAAGCTCGTCCCTTTCAAAAAAAGACTTTTTTGTAGGGGTGCAAAACAGGTCCATAGTCAAAGGTCGAAGGGTTGTTTACATCATAGATTTATAACTACATGGTACTTGTACCGTACTCTTAAATCTATTATACATTGCAATCTCTGAGATTGCTACCATATTGCTATGTTCCACTTGGGGTCAGCACTATCACTGACGTAATAGTGGCCTTTAGTTTAACATGATCACCCTAATCTGGCCAGATTTAGCTGCTAGGTCTGTCTAAGCTCATATACCCTCTCTTAAAAGCTTATATTTACAAATCCTTAAATAAAAATAAAATATCTAAAAACTCATTTTATATACAATTATATATATATTTTTCAACAGGCATGTTAACAAGCTTATATTAATCAAAGATATATTGATTATGAAAGTGTGCAATACATTTATTTAAATTTCTTCGGTCCAAATATGAGATCAGCATCAGGGGCTCCTTTAGGATGTTGATATTTTTGGCGAACGTGCTGACCTCTATTAGGGTTACCACTTCCTCCAGACCCTCCACCACTCTCTGCACTGTACTCTTCTTCTTCTTGTCTCTCAGATATGTTTAACGTTAAACTGGAAAAAATTGGTTGTTTGTAAAGTCAGTTTACAGATGATATTTTGTGATAACAAACGAACGAACAAAGAAAACATTGATGAAAAATACATACTTTTATGAATTCATTTATTATCATTGAATAATCATTATTTTGTATAATTCAAAGTTTGTTCGTTTCAAATTACATTTTTTTACGATACGTCACAAGCCGAACCTACCTAAGCCTCCGTGGCGCAGTGGTATGCGCGGTGGATTTACAAGACGGAGGTCCTGGGTTCAATCCCTAGCTAGGCCGATTGAGATTTTCTTAATTGGTCCAAGTCTGGCTGGTGGGAGGCTCCGGCCGTGGCTAGTTACGACCCTACCGACAAAGACGTACCGCCAAGCGATTTAGCGTTCCGATGCGATGTCGTGTAGAAAGCGATAGGGGTGTGGATTTTCATCCTACTCCTAACAAGTTAGCCCGCTTCAATCTTAGATTGCATTATCACTTACCATCAAGTGAGATTGTAGTCAAGGGCTAACTTGTAAAGAATAGAAAATATAACTAACCGTTTCACTCTCTCCATTTCTTGTTTATCTGCTAAAGCCTGTTGCTGTAGATTACTCGCAAGTTCTGGAGGTGCACTGAATGATTTGTATTGAGGTTTTGTTCCTTTTCTAACCATCAGGACAAACTCCACACCTGCTTCACCTTGCTGTAAAGTAGAAATCCTTTAAACATATATTTAAATTAGTATATGGCAAAAAAGAACAGCCCTTGGAATAATTACAAATACTTTATTACAAATAATAGCGGACGCCCGCGACTTCGTCCGCGTGGAATTTAGTTTTCCACAAATCCCTCGGGAACCATGGATTTTCCGGGATAAAAAGTAGTCTATGTGTTAATCCAGGCTATAATATATCTGAACTGAAGCAAATTTTAGCTAATTTGGTTCAGTAGTTGAGGCGTGAAAGAGTAACAAACATTCATATCATCAAAATCATCAGTTTTCGCAAATCTCGAGAATCATGGATTTTTTTGGGATAAAAAGAAGCCTATGTGTTAATCCAGAGTAAAATCTATTTCCATTCCCAATTTCAGCTAAATCGCTTCAGTAGTAGCGGCGTTATAGAGTAACAAACATTCAAACATTCATACAAACTTTCGCGTTTATAATATGAGTAGGATTTTATTAAAGTAGATGTCCAATACCAATAATTGCTCATAAGTCTTCTTGGTTGTCTGTCGACAAGTCATTGGCACCGCAATATCCCTTTGCTGAGGTCTGTTCTCACGTTGTCTGTCTGCAATATTTTCCATTACCATTTTTTCAAATGCTGATTCAAACTCAACATCTTCAACCTTGAACATAAGAAATTTTAAATGTGAGACTTTTTATGCAAATCGTTGTCTGAATATGTGAAACTATACAATAAAAAGACTTTAAAGGAGATGGTCCATTTCAGGTCCACTCTTATACCGAGTATCATTAAAATTTAAAAAATTCAAGGATATTATTAAAATCTAAATAAGTGAATTAAAATATAACTAAATAAAAAGAAATAAATAAAAATAAAAACCAAGTTTTTGAGATAAATCAAGATGGCGCCCCTAAAGTAACTATGACATGACATTTGACAGCAAACATCAAACCGACTACTGCGTTGAAAACGTCATAAATCCGCCATTAATGCCTATATTAGTGTTGCATTTTTTTGAGAGAATGAATATTATTCCGAAAGAAATTAAGATTTGTATAATCAAAAATAGTTAAAAAAATATTTTATTTTATTTCCGCCAGGGTACAATGACGATCCTGGACTCCATACAATTTTGGACCATCTCCTTTAAGTAAATAGTAATAAAATATACCGGCTTAGGAGTAGGCCGCCGTGGCTCAAGGGCCATTTCATCTCCTTGCACATCATTATCATCATTACCAGTGTTTTCTGTGATGGGGTCATCATCTGAACTTTCATCCAACATTGTCGGGTTATCTGTTTCATCATCTGTTTCTATAATAGTGTTCAGCCCATCAGCTGCACTATCTTCTCCTTGATCATCATTGTCATATTGTTCTTCCTCACCCATTTCCGGATATAATGTTAGTCTAATTTCTTCAATGGCATCCTTACATTCTTGCCAATTTGTGTACAAAACAATTTTTGGCCTCAAACTGGTCAAACACTCTTGATATATGTAATTAACATATATAGGAAATTTGTTTTCCTCGGTCCAAAATGGATCAGAATATTTGAAC
Organism: Bicyclus anynana; assembly: GCF_947172395.1. NCBI lineage: Eukaryota > Metazoa > Arthropoda > Insecta > Lepidoptera > Nymphalidae > Bicyclus > Bicyclus anynana. The sequence continues at coordinate 5,860,572 of NC_069085.1, read as the reverse complement.
AAATAGTAATTTTGAAAAAATACAAGAAAATAGTCCAGCCTCTTTTTGCTTGATCCACTGTTGAAGTATGCTCCACATGTTTCAAGCAATGCACAAACTAATCTGATTCTGAACACATTGTCTGGTGGATCTAATGGAGATACGTTACTGTGATCATTTGTCACACCAAAGGTGATACGCGAATAAAGGACTGTAAAAACATCTTTGGAGTCTAAAAGTTTGTAATTATACAGCTCCCCGAGATATCTGACAGTCGCTATTCTTCTCTGATTGTATCTGGGGTGTGGATCTTCCATTGTTACTCTTATTTCTTCCAGTATAGCATCAACTACGGCTGGAGCAACAGATTCTTGCCAAGCGGCTAACTCAGCAGTTAGTCGTGCTAATGCACGTCTAGCACTGGCCCTTACTCGCCAGCCACCAGCTAAATGCTGTATTGCTACTGAACAAACTTCATTGTCATCCCAATTGAGTTTCCTCATTAACCTCAGGATTTTTTCCTCATTACTCTTTTGCAAGTCTTCGTGAAGTATTTTTCTTATGAACTGATGCATTGGCGGTTCCTCTTCCTTTGGTGTGGTTATCGTTTCAGGTGGACATACATAGTAAAATGCGTTTTCTATTTGTGTGACGTATCTGGAGTCGAGAGCTGAAACTGTCTTTTGAAAAATCAATTTGATTATTAGTTAGATTTTCAACTCTATGTTCTCATTTATCTCAATAGGGTAGTTGACTCATGTAATTTAAACGCATTATAAACAGTGTTAATTTCGTGTACCTAGTAATTTCGTTAAGGGTCCGAAATATATCGATCGATATCAACCCATATACGGCTCACTGCTGAGCTCGAGCAGTGTTAATTTCGTGTAGTAATTTCGTTAAGGGTCCGAAATATATCGATCTTTCAGAATGAGAGGGGTTAGGCCAATAGTCCACCACGCTGGCCCAATGCGCATTGGCAGACTTCACACACGCAGAGAATTAAGAAATTCTCTGGTGTACAGGTTTCCTAACGATGTTTTCCTTCACCGTTTGAGACACGTGATATTTAATTTCTTAAAATGCACACAACTGAAAAGTTGGAGGTGCATGCCCCGGACCGGATCCGAACCCACACCCTCCGGAATCGGAGGCAGAGGTCATATCCACTGGGCTATCACGGCCGAAATATATCAATATCAATTAATAAAAGTTAAGGATTACTTAAAAAACTTAATTTAAATATCACGTATTTTTTCAAATTTTCTAACTAATATTTTTTCAACCGCTCTGTTTGTAAGGGATTTATGGTAGTGACGTCATGAGCAGTTGAAATACAGACCCTTATGGCCGACAGGCGTTTTGGCTCATATTTTAAAAAACATATTTAAAAACTTAAATTTTCATGTAATCATGTCCGAAAAAAATATGAAAAAATAAATTTCAATCTAGTAGAACGATAGTGAACAACCATTTAAAAAAAATGTCAACTAGCCTATTCAAGCTACCTTTTTTCTCATCATTTGCTGCAAGTAAATCATTGTCCTCTGGTGTGTATCGGGATTGCAGTATAGAAATCTTCCACAAGTTTCTAACAGATTGCAAGCCATTTCAATGTGATGATGCTTAAAATCGTGCAGTAACACTTTTAAGCAATACAAAGCCTCCATTTTAGAGTATAGGCCAAATTTCACCAATTCGCCTATAAACCTTACTACTTTGATCTGCAATACAAAGCACAAGTTAGTTAAATAATAAGAAATTTGACAACAGAAATTATAGAAAATGTAAAAACCTTGGATTCAATGTTGATCTGATCTTTCTTCCTGACGTGATATTTAAAATCTTGTTTTAGCATTTGACAAAGATCTGCACAAACATCAGGTAAAACTGGATATAGTATAGCTGCGAATCTTGAATAGAATGGCAACAAATCAAGCCTTGTCCTGGCAACACTAAAGAGAACTCGTGTTAATTTTTTTCTATTATTTTTTGTATTGAGATTCAAAACGAAATCAACTGCGGCATTGTCTATTACTTCACGATTTATGCAGTTTGGCAATTCATTCAAAAATGCTTCAAGAGCATATCTGAAACAGTCAAACAAAACGTTTATACATACCTAAATTATTGAGAATTATGTCTTAAATATGGTTTTTTTTAAAAGCATATTTGCCATATTTTTTTATAATATGACCAATATTCCCATTCTCCTCCAACTAATTGGGAAAGACGTGGAGTGGGTATGAATTGTCGGGATGGAACCACCACTCCTCGGTGATGAGTTCTTGAAAATATGTTTTTTTTTTGTATTCTTTACAAGTTAGGCCTTTATTACAATCTCAACTGAAGGTAAGTGATGTTGCAATAAAATATGGAAGCGGGCAAACTTGTTACGAGGATGTAAATCCACATCCCTTTCGGTCTCTACACAACATTGTATCTGAACGCTAAATAGCGTGGCGGTACGCCTTTGCCGGTAGGGTGGCAATTAGCCAAGGCCGAAGCCTCCCACCAGCCAGAAATATTAGCTTTGTAGCTTGTAACATTGGAACTAAGTGATATTTATATAGATACTAGCGGACGTCCGCGACTTCGTCCGCGTGTAACTTGATGTAAACTTTCAACTACTTCTACCCTACCCCTACCATACCCCCACCCTATCCCTATACCATAAACCTACCCTACCACTACCCTACCCTACCCTACCCTTAGGGGTATAAAAAATTTCATCAAAATCGGTCAAGCCGTTTCAGAGGAGTATGGCAACGAAAACTGACACGGGAATTTTATATATTAATTTATAAAGATTATTTTATAAAGTAAAAAAATCTAGCATTGATTGTATAATTTTTTTTTGGGGTCAGCATAATATTGTATCGTAAAAATTAACTTTATGTGAACTGACTTATTGGAAACATTTGTATGATGAACCTCCTCTTGCTCAACATCAGGTACAACTAAAGGTTCTTCACTATCGCTAAGCTCATCTTCCTTTAAGTCTTCATCAAGCATTTCTTCAGTAACAGTTTCTGGTTTATTCTTGAGCGCCTGTAGAAAAACAATTATATTCACAGTAAATAACTAACTAGTCTGGGAATAAATATAATAGGGTTGTTGACTCATATCAAATTTAATATAAACAATATTAATTTCACATACGTACATGGCTAAAGTTAAGGCTTTAATAAAAAAAACTTAATTTTAAAATTATGTATTTTATTAATTTTTCCAAACGCCAAAAACGATGTCATCCATTTTGTGATGTCACAATATTACTTGATGAGGAATAAACATCAAACTATATAGTTAATATTTTAAGGTTTTGTGAAACAATAAAATATCATCATGGACAACAGCGTTTTGGCTGGTATTGTAAAAAAATAATAAAAAAATTAAATTTTTGTGTATTTTGTTTTTTTATTCTTTAAGTTAGCCCTTGACCACAATCTCACCTGATGGTAAGTAGTGATGTAATCTAAGATGGTAGCGGGCTAACTTGTTAGGAGTAGGAAGACAATCCACACCCCTTTCGGTTTCTACACGGCATCATACGGGAACGCTAAATCGCTTGACGGTACGTCATTGCCGGTAGGGTGGTAACTAGACACGGCCGATTCCACCCACCAGCCAGACTTAGAGAAAACCTTAATCGGTATTCAATTGATGTCAAAACATATGATAACTTTTTTCAATTTAGTAGAACAATATTGAATAATTTAAGACCATTTTAAAAAAAAGTGTCAACTAGCCTATTGAAAGAAATTAAATACATAGGAGCTTACCTCTTTTAACAGATAATTTGGCATGAAAACTTTAAGATCAGGTAAACTAGTATAGAAAGTTCTTGTGTCCTCATCTTGCCATGGATCAGTGCCAGCTTGCATGATGATCTCTTCATTGCCACCAATAGTCACTGTGCCTGGAGTCTCTATCACAGTGTATGATAATGTTGGAGGCTCACCAGCTTCTCCCAATTCTTCACCGAGTACCTCAGCAAAGTTTTGTGCTCCTGCTAATAGCTTGTCATAAGTTGCCTGTAAAATATGACATGTTTTTTATTTATTCAATGATAAGTTAGCCCATCTCACCTGATTTTAGGTGATGATGCAGTCTAAGATGGAAGTGGGTTTACTTATGAGAGGTACTATTCTACATACATACGGTACATTTTTGCTGGTATAGTAGTAAGTCCACCGTCAATGCCTTCCACCAGACCAGACGTGAGCCAATTTTATCATCATCAACATTATCAGACAATGGACGTTGGTCTCTTGTATAGACTTCCAAACACCAGTCTTGGGCTGCCAGTATCCAGCGGCCATCAATCAATCTAGTGGGGGGTTGACCAACAATGCACTTTCTGGTGCAGAATCACCATTCTAGCACCTTGGGACCCCAACATCCATCAGCTCTTGGAACTAAGTGCCCTACCTATTGCCACTTCAACTTTGTGACTTACTGAGCTATGTCTGTGACTTTAGTTATCCTGCATATATACTGTTTTAATTCTGCAAAGAAAGTCCACATATAGCTCTCTTCATCACCCCCTGAGTAACTCTGAGACTTCTTATGAGCCAATTTAGAAAATATAGAATCCTAAGCCGACCCAAGCTCTAGAACTGGAGCTCTCTGTTTGGATCCACAGCACTGCCAATTACACCAAAGAGGTCGTCAAATACTATAAAATAATGTTTAAAAAAGTTAATACTAAATTATTTTTTAACTAGCGAAGCCTTGCGTGGCATTCAGTTTTTCAGGAATCCCACAGGAACCATGGATTTTTCCGTGATGAAAAGTAGCCTTTGTGTTAATCCAAAGTAAAATCTATTTTCATTCCAAATTTCAGTCAAATCACTTCAGTAGCCGCAGTGCAAAGGAGGAACAAACATACACTAACTCAAACTTACGCCTTTGTAATATTAGTGTGATTGAAAAACAAATATTTCTAACCTGATGTTGTTCAAGTAGGTCTTTTCTTTCTTGTGACAGTTCACCTCTGGTGTGCAAAGTTCTTTGGTTGGCCACATGCAATGCTTGTAATTGAGTTCTTTCAGCCAACAAATGTTTGGTAAGAGAGAGAAAATAGTCCTTGAGTAGACTTCTAACAACAGTCTGTTTCTCTGCTGGTAAAAATGGGTTTCTAGGAATAGTAACATTAAGTTTCTGAAAGTAAGATAAAATAATTAAATTACTTTACTCGAGTCATACTCAAGGAGCACTGTTTACCAACAAACAAAATAAAAATGAGGGTATAAATCGCTAGTAATTTCACACCCAATATTAATTATAACTAACTTGTTTTAAATTAATGAAAATTAATTTTATTATTAAGTTTAAAACAATTTTATTTAATATGTTAAAATTAACATTTTATATGAAAACAATACACAATTTAAAATAAAAAAGTTATGGAATGACATGTATTTTCTACCTATTTCTAATTTGTTTGATGGTAACCAGTGCACCTAGAGTATGGCTTTAGTATAGAATAGGACAATATTATAATAGGTTTTTAGATCTTAATACACTATCTTAACTCATTTGCCTAGAGTAAGTCAAATTTTAACAAACATGTTTGTGTTGTTAATATTAAATATTGTGTGTATATTTGTTTTTAAAATTCTTAGTCAATTTCAGACACAGTTAAATAGGAAGTAGCTTAAGAAATTATTTGCTGCATAATAAGTACAGTTAAAAATTTATACAAAATATTTTAAGCATTAAAATATTTTTTACATATGTCAATAAGAAATACAGAGTAATTATCTCATCTTCATTCAGAGCATATACATATTATTTCTTATTTTTAATATTTATAAATACAATTAATTGTATTTTTTTAATTGTATTAAGGTGCTGATAGAAAAATACAAAAACATTTTAGCTCTTTCTAATTTACGTTCTGGCAAGCAGATTCCACACAAATCTGTTTGCCAATCGAGCGTTCACTAGACTTCTCAAGATGTTTGTAGCAATAATAGGGTCTATGCTTGGCTCTGCTTGTTGTTCAGTTTGACAAATATAAAAACTGCAAATCAAATCAAATCAAAAATCATTTATTTCAAGTAGGCTCAGTTTACAAGCACTTTTGACACGTCAGTGCCAAGGAAGGCAGGTTCTGCTGAGAATAAACCGGCAAGAAACTCAACAGTTGCTCTTTTTAAAAAATCATACAGTATTATAATTTACAATTGATGATAACATTACAATTTCTTATAGTTATACTTTTTGTGTGAAGGTAGAAGCTGATCCAATGGCCTCCAAGCGCTGGCAAGGAACTCATCAATGTTGTAGTAACCTAAGGAAATGTTTTTTAACACATTGCTTAAGGCTATGCATTGGCAGGTCCATCACAGCTGCTTTGCACCTTTAGGCTTTCAGTATTTATCATCATCAATGGTAACCACTGCAATAACAATGCATACTCAGCCATGCCAGTCACTAACTTGATTTTTGAGATTTTTTAGTTTTACATAACATAAAACTAAATAGTAATGAATTTATAGAATATACACTTAGTAGTAACATTGTACTTACCTCAGCGGTATCTTTAATTTTTTTTGGTACCAAACCAGCATAGTCTTCACCGCAATGTTTACAAAAAGTTAACAATATAGGGATATTATTGTGTTCCTCTTTATCCATGTTTATCAAAACTGTGAGCACATTTCCCAAGAGTGGTAAACCTGTTTTATTTGTGAAAATACCGACAGCAATCAGCTCTGCATAAAAACGTAGATCTACTCGCAATTTTGAAGAGTTAGTTATCTTATCTGTTGTTTTAAATGTTAAAATCTTTTGCCAGTTTTCGAAAAAAAACGTGGAAAATTCTGCATATGTCTGATGCAAGACTGAACAGAGGTTTATAGCGGCTGAAATGTCTGACATTTTAAGTTTTGCCTCTGCAATTGCAGCAGCCACTTCAGATATATATTTCGTAAGGTTAAGTGTGTTTAGATCTTTAGAAAGTGCGTCCAGTTGCGTGGCGCTGAACGATTTTAACTTCTTTACAAAAGTGGTGTTTTTCTTTAAGCCCGAATCTAGTTTTGAAAAGTGATTGTCTGGCGGGCGAACACAGGTAAGATTCTGATTTCGCAATTCAGATTTATACTTGATCCTGGCTTCCAGGTTTGATACGTATTCAGATAGAGCAAGTTTATCGTTTTCTTCGCTGTTCTCTGTAGGCAGGTTTTCGTCCGGAGTTTCTTCATTTTTATCCGGTTCTTTTTCATTTGATGTCATACTGGAATGTTTTTCACTTTCGTTCACTACTTTTTTATGTTAATTATATGAATTATATTGGTGTAATTAATTAAATAATTTAGAACAGATATTTGTTTTCTTCTATAAATCAAATCAATCAAGTAATCCAAAGAAAAAATTAAATGTAATTATTTCAATTTTCACCATTGACTGAGTGACAGTGAGTTTGACTTTGACTTGACATTTGACAGTTTGAGACGATTGACGATTGACATTGCATTGTCATTTTGTCTCATTGACACTAATTGATAAATAACAGACGGCAGATTAAAAAAAAGTACACTTTACAATCTCAGACACAAAGAACTTATAAGACATACACAGACTAAAACAAATCGTTTCTACTCGTTACACAGAATATTCAAAGTATCTAATCTGTGATTCGATTATAGTGCGACCCACGGTGCGACCTAGATATTAATAAAAATGGTACTAAAATATTCGTTGTGTGGCAACACCACATTTACTGTCATTATCAGAAAGATCTGTTAATATAGAGCAACCAATCATTATTGATAGTTTCATCAGATTATTTAAATCTTAATAGAAAAACGGATAATTACCAGACGAATTACAATAAATATAATATATTTAGATAAAATTAACTTGAATTTATTGAAATGTAACAAATGTAAACCATGAAAATCACCTTTAAATAGTACGTATTTTCTAAATATATTTATTAATTTATTTATATTAGATAATAATATTATTTTCAACTGATCGTCTTATTTAAAATGTCACTTTATTTTCAATCAAATCAACATGTAACATATATAAATAATTTGAACATTTATATTGTATTACTGGATTTAAAAATTTGCACGCCTAATTTGTGGCAAAACATGTTTGGCCCATTAATAATTGTGAATTGTATTCATTGTATCTGTTATAACCCATGTTTTGGCAAATAAATTATTATTATTATTAAAATAAAATTATGTTTAAAATAAAAATTTAAGTAATATTATGTTCTTATAATATTACTTACATACAGAAAAAAACATCAATTAATGTCAAGTATCAAGGTAGTTGCAATACCAAGTGGGTGACAGTACACAGGGTTACCCTATGAACGTTAATAAGTGACTACAGCGCCCTCATTTATTTTCTACTCTTTTGTGTCGCACTGTAAGATTCCAATAATACATTGTAATCTTTGCTGTAAGTATTCGATGTTTTGCTGTCCCGGCTGAAGAATTAACGAAGATAACAAAAAGTTATCCTATCCTATAAACTTCTCCGTCCGTCTTAAATCGTGCACAGTTTCATATAAATTGATTCAGTAGTTTCAGCGTGATGACCGGTCAAAAAAAATACAGACTAAAAATAGGTACTTAACGTTAATTAAATGTCAAAATATTTCAATTCAAATTTCAATTTTCAAACTTCAAAAGTCAAAACAGCGACGCCGGTGGTTTAACTTTTCTTCTTGGCATTTGGTTTAGAAAATAAGTGTTGATATTTCGTACGTTCAACGTAGTTACTGATACTAGAGAAGAAATTTATGTAAACCCAATACCACTTACTAATCACTATAAAAACCTCTTGTAGTCATTGTGAGAACTGGTTGAAAACAGAGCAAGTTAACCTTAAAATGGCAGACGAGGATTTCAGTAAACTTTTACAGCAAGCTGAACAGCTAACGACTGAAATCGAAGGCAATGAAGAACTTCCAAGAGTGGAGCGTTCCTTGGGACAGGTATTGGAAGCCTCGCACGAATTATATTCAAGAGTAATCCAATCCGGTCCAAACCACCTTCAAGCGTAAGTATCAGCTTGAAATATTACTTGCTTGCTTCTGATTTTATGGAAAATTAGCGGACGCCCGCAACTGCGGCCGCGTCGAAACCAGTGTAACCTTTCAATCCCTACTTCACTACTATGAGTTGAATTTTAAAAATCTTGAATCACATTATATTTTGTATTTTTTTCAAAGATTTAAAATCCACTTATTTCAAATAACTTTAGAAGCACTTTTAAAATGTCAGTTGGCTATTTGTAAAGATTCTACCACACTACTTATTTTACAACAAATTTTTAAAACTTTTACTTTAAATATTATTATGCATTACAGCCATGTATTATTTGGATCAAAAGGAATTGACCTTCAACAGATATCACAGAAGTTAGAAACATTATCTTCCAAAAGGACTTTTGAACCTTTACAACCTATCGCAGATTCTGATATTGAAAGTTTTCTAAAAAATGAAAGAGAAAATGCCATACTTTCACTCATTGATGAAGTTAATAAAAATGTAAGTGCCATACTATAGAATCAAGATTAGGTTTACTGATAAGTAAATTTATATTTAATTTAGATTATACTATTTTAGTTTTAACTGAGTTCTACAACAAAATAGCTGTGAATTCTATAATCTACTTGTGATAAATGCATAAATATTGGTTCAAACTCCTCCCAACTGATGATCAATGCAGCAACAAATTATCTGTTATGCTTGTAGTTTTTATCAAACATTGGAGTTACTGTGCTAAGTACAAGTGACAAAGTAGTTAAGTTGGGTAGTATGTAGAATACCTAAAAATTCATCATCAAAATTCTCTGTATGTGGAGGATCAGAGAGTTTATTATTGCCTACATCTGGTGTAAAAATATTTTTTTCATCATACTATCTGAGCAGATTTGAAATTCCCTACATTGCTCATATGATAATTTTATATTTGCAGTCTCTCCAAACCACTGAAGATCAAAAATGGGAACACATGTTATCTGAGTGGAACAAAGAAAAAATTAAGTTGATGAACGCCATGATAGGACCCTCGCAGAATTGGCTAGACCTCAAGCGCACACCAGAACCGCCCAGTATAGCGGACACTCCTAAAAAGTTTGGTCACTCTATGCTGGACAGTATTGAAGCGGCGTACGCTAGACAAGTGCAGCAATACAACAAGCTCATCTCTCACGGAGCCAAGTCTAGGACGGCTTTGCATCAAAAGTTCTCACAAGTCGCTGATGAGTTTAATGATCCTGTAAGTTGGTTTAATATATAACAATTAATACTAATATTAAAATTATACCTTGATACTATTTTGGTCATAATAAAATAATAAAGTTAATTACTCTTTCCTCCTTTGTCTTTAAAAAAAAATTAAGGTTTGTTTAAAACTATAAATATAATATAACTTATTTTAAAATTGTCCTTAAAACTATATGTAATATGTAATTGAATTAGAAATGTAACAGATTATATTAATATCATCATCTCAGCCGATGGATGTCCATTGCAGGAAATAGGCCTTTTGTAGGGACTTCCAAACATAACAATCCTGGGCCGCCTGCATCCAGCAAATCCCTGCTTCAATCTTATCAGTTGTGTTGTCATATTAATATAGTTGTGTTATAAATACTTATTAGCTCAAAACTTTTCAGAAAGTGAAGGAAATGTGGGAAATAATTAAAACTATGGCAAATATTCCAGCACTTGTTAGAGATGAAGACCCCTTAAAAGCTAGAGGGAATCCTACAATACAGCAGTGTCTTATAGCTCAAGGGAAAAAATATTTAGAAAAGAGGTCAGAATACAGTTTTAAATTGCATACAAAATCACACTTTAATTTTAATAGTTATAATACAAAAACCAAATTAAGTTTAAAAATAACTGAAAATTTTATAGTATTGCAGTACAGGATGCTCGGGAGTATTTCCCATAACTTCAAGATGCTGAAGAATCCACTTATAGAAGCCAAACTGCATAATTAATATTTTTTTTTAACTAAAAATAAAATCTTTTAGAGTTTTCATACAAAGTAATTCAAATAATTCTGACTAACCATGTGAAACACGCCTTTATCTATCCTTGCATTTTAAAATACGTAAAAATTGGCTACGTCATAATTATAAGGATGCGTGTAAGGGACACATTTTGAGATCGATTTACAAAAGAATAATTAATTACCCTGAAAATATTAATTTAAGAACACAACACAACTAGTTTTCTTTAAAGAATATAACCCCAGAGTTATGGGAAATACTCCCCAGCACCCTGTATATAAACATAAACTATGAGCAACAACTTTTGCTATGTACACAAGTATGTAATATATATAAGTATCAAATGAAAATAAACTCAAAAAAAAGAATGTCATTATACAGGTTATTAATTAATAATTATGTTATAAAATTTAGATACAAACAATATATGAGTGATGTAGTCCGAGCAAACCCGGCAGCAGCAATGCGAGGTGGTGAGCCGGGTACATTCCCCTTGGTGCGAGGTTACGTAGGGCTCCGCCTTCAAGGACAGAACATTCAAGGCCTCACCGATGGAGTCGTTGATGACCGACCACTTTGGCCCATGGTTTACTATTGCTTGCGAAGTGGTGATGCGAACGCCGCTTTGTATTGCTTGAGAAAAGCTGGGTATGTAAATATGTCTGTGTAATACTTACGATATTTTTAACCGACTTAACAAAAAGGAGGAGGTTCTCAATTAAACACAAATGTTTTTTTTTATGTTTGTTATCTCATAACTTTTTAATTTCTTAACCAATTCTTTTTCTTCTTTGAAAGAGTATACTTCTAGATTGGTCTCATATAATTTTCATGAAAATCGGTTTAGTTTCGGTTTCGGTTTCGTTTTGTAATCGGTTAATTTTCTGTTAAAATGAAAATAACGAAATTGCCATTTCATTTGTTCACTTTCATTTAGGACATAACAACAGAAAAATAAAATCTTTTTAACGAAAAAATACAACTGGATTCAAAATCACATATGCATGTGCTATCTTCTGATCACTTTGATGCCAACACAGTGATGCATTAACTGAAGCCGTTTCTGAAAGACAGGAAAGAACCACCAACCAAACATTTCAAAATTTAATAGAATTAAAAGCAGTTAATTTTTATTTAATAAACAAAACAGCATTATTTGTAATAACTTGAATAGGCTGCATTGTATTAACACATCTAGCCTATTTAATCAATAGCATTGATTGAGTGCTAACTCTATTATAATTACAATCTGGTCCATTCTATAAAAAAAACAATAAATAATAATGAATATTGAATCATAAATTAAATGATAGAGACGTCTACATTGTTATTGTAGCCGTGACCACGAAGAGTTTACAGCTGCACTAGAAGACCACATAAGAAATCCAGAGCAAGCTCTCAGCGATAAATTGCAAACAGACATAAATTCAAAGTACAGAGTCCAAATTCGCCATTCAACAGATCCATACAAAAGAGCCGTAAGTAACAATAGATTAAAAGGGACTAAATTTAGGACATACGTAATATTACAAGTTTATTGCTTACTTTACTTACTTTATTACTTACTTAGAAATTGTAAATTAATAAATATAAATATTTTTGTTAATTTACAGTAGATTTTCGTGCCAGCTTTTCTCAATAGATTCTGTCTTCTGAACAAATCCGAAATAAATTAAATAAACACATTACAAACACAAACAAATCTTTGTAAAAAATTATCATGACGTGAGACATGATAGCCCAGTGGATATGACCTCTGTCTTCGATTCGGAGGGTGTAGTTTCGAATCCGGCCCGAGGCAAGCCAACTTTTCAATTTGTGCATTTCAAGAGATTAAATTTCACTTGTCTCAAACGGAGGAAACCAGCAAACCGTGAGAATTTTCTCAATTCTCCGCATGTGTGAAATCTTCCAATCCGCATTGAACCAGCGTGGTGGACTAAGGGCTAACTCCTCTCACTCTGAGAGGAGACTCGTGCTCAATAGTGAGCCGAACATGGTGTTAATGATGACGACATTTGGCAGGTGTATTGTGTGGTGGGCTGCTGTGACGTGAGCGACGAACACTCTGAGGTGGCGCGCACGGCGGACGACTATCTGTGGCTGAAGCTGTCGGTCATCAAGTCTCGCTCGAACAATAAGACTGAATCGCTCACTTACTCGGATTTACAGAAAATGATTCTAGAAGAATATGGTGAGGCAACATGTAGTTAATAGAACAATAGGCTAGTTGACACTCTTTTAAATCTATACTAATTTTATAAAGCCGAAGAGTTTGTTTGATGGAACGCACTAATCTCAGGAACTACCGATCTGATTTGAAAAATCTTTCAGTGTTAGATAGCCCATATATCGAGGAAGGCTATAGGCTATATATTATCCCCGTATTTCTACGGGAACGGGAACCACGCGGCATCAGCTAGTGGTCTTATAAAGTTAATTATTGTTCTACTAAATTGAAATTTTTTTTTAAATATTTTTTTGAGACATGATTACATGAGAATTTTAGTTTTTAAATATGTTTTTGACAATACAAGCCAAAACGCTTGTCGGACATGACGGTCTATATTTTAACTGTTTCATGACGTCACATAAACAAATCCCTTACAACGGAGCGTTTGACAAGAAAATTAGGTAACAATTAGACCCGAGTTCACCGACTTTCATATAAACGGCGTTTGCAAAACCGGCCCGTCAAATATTAAACATAGTTTGAACAAGGAGCGTTTTTTTCCTGTTCACCAGACGCTTTTTGACTCTGGTTTGTAAACTGAGCGATGGAGAACTACGAGTGAACGATTTATGAACAATTTATTTATTATCTATAACAGCATTGCCAACTTGCGAGGAATTCCCCAAATGGCGGGGATTTTATGGGAAATTGCGGTATGTTCTTTCCCCAATTTGGGGAGTTTCTGCTTCGATTTGTAGGGATTTAGAAAAATACGTATTGGCAACACCTATTTAATATGTACCATGTCAAATTGACAAATGTTTGTCATTTTGTTATATTTTTTTGTTTCGAAAACGAAGCTGCCTGCATCCAGTGGCCTAAAACCTCAAAGCTAAGAAGTGATTTATTTATGAGAGAAAATGAATTATTTCTGAAATGAAAAATAAACTCTTTTATAATTTTACGGGTCCTTTGCATTTTGGTAGTTGAGAAAGTAATCTTCGCGAAACTTGCAAGCGTTACAAAAACATAACCTGCACTTATGTCTGTCAAAGACGTCTTAACCGGGGTATCCACGCTCGGTTAAGATAAACGCCCGATTTACGTCCTTAACCGGCATATGAGCTGTGGTGAACAGGAAATTTGGACTTAACGGCGTTTAACTTATTTAAACGGTTGATTATGTTTAAACGAATGTCGGTGAACTCGAACCTTAGTATATCAAGTACCATTGTGACGTCACAAAATGGACGACAGCATTTTGGACGTTTGGAAAATTTTAAAAATACATGATTTCTAAATTTAGTTTTTTAAGAAATTCTTAACTTTTATTAATTAATATTGATATATTTCGGACTCTTATTCAATGTACTACGAGTATAATTCTTATACAAGTTAGCCCTTGACTGCAATCTCATCTGATGGTAATCTCATCTGATGGTGATGCAATCTAAGATAGAAGCGGGCTAAATTATTAGGTGTAGGATGAAAATCCACACCCGTTTCGGTTTCTGCACGACAATTTTACCGGAATGCTAAATCGCTTGACGGTACGTATTTGCCGGTAACTAGCCACGGCCGAAACCTCCAGCCAGACCTGAATCAATTAAGAAAACCCTAATCAGCCCAGTCGGGGTTCGACCTCAGGACCTCCGTCTTGTAAATCTACCACTGCGCTACGGAGGCCGCCAAAAAAACACAGTAACTATGAAAAAAATATATATAATCTTTATCATTGTAGGTGAAACACATTATCACGCACATGAGAAGCCACTTGTATACTTCCAAGTGTTAACTTTGACGGGTCAGTTCGAGCCTGCTATAGAATTCCTGTCTAGAATACCCAGGTATTTACACGTTTATTCATATTTGTTTTTAGGGTTCGTGTACTATTATAGGACTCGAAAAGTGATTAAAATACATAACGAGTCGAACAAAGGTTATGATTCACAACACTTGTCAGGACAACTTAAATAACAAATCAAACTGTAACCGAAATAAGACCCTAGAATGGCAGAGAATGACCTTGAGCGAAGTCACGTACTTGTGAACGATGTGTGTAGGGTTAAAGGCCCCTTTAACTGTTAACAAACACTCCCCTATGCCACTCAAGTCACTCTCCCCGCCTATCCCAAGTAACCCATAAAGAATTACACAACAAGAGATGTGGACGGCTCGAACGCCACGAGCACACTGAAGCGGTCCATACCGCACGTCATTGCTACGCGGCGATAACAGTACCTCAAAAGGAAAAAAACTGAAGCCTTTTAAGATCACTTTGTTGTCTGTCTCTTTGTCTATTAAGATCCTTTATTTCGGTAATGCGAGGTATTAAGTTGAAAATTAAACTGTATACTCATGTCTATGGTCATATGAAGTTGTGAAAATAACAAACTTTGTTTACGTAAAAATGATACGGTCGTTTATTTTGCTGAATACAATTAGCACTTGATAGTTTACAAATTTTCATCTAGGGGTACCTTAAAAAATATTTTTCAAGATTATAGAAGAGGAACTACGCGAGTGAAACCGCAGGGCGTCTGCTAGTAGCATACATATTCACGTGTTTACGAGTATGTAATGAGTTTTGGATGGATGTTTTTTGGAAAAGCTATTTTTAAGTATTTGTATTATTGATACGCTCATAAGGTACTTTTTGTTATAATTGATTATTATAAATGGTGTTATTCTTGTTTATGAACCTATTTTTAATTAGGTATCAAGTCCACGGCGTCCACATGGCGTTAGCCCTTCACGATGTCTATATGCTGGGTACTCCACGCAACGTACAGGCTCCTTTATGTAAGTTTAAGTATTAATATATTTATATAAAAAATTGATTTTGTAGCCGTATTCCGTAATAAAGCCATTATTTATTTGAAGCTGGCTAGCTATATAAGGAGTTTTCAAATTAAAATTCATTTATTTCAAGTTCACAAGTATTTTGAACCGTCAAGTTTCACTATTTGTAAAGATTACCACTGATTCGGAAGGCATTTGCTGAGAAGCTCTTTGCGCTCTTTAAAAAAAAACATAATTCATTACAAAACTTAAAATCTTAATAAAAAAAATTACTTTTACTTCCTGTGTGACGATGAAAGAGGATCCAATGGCCTCCAAGCATCTTTCATCTTTTCATTTTTATTGTTAAGGAATTCATCAATTGTGCAGTAACCTCAAATTCGTATCATACCAAGTCTTTAGTGATTACTCTACAGGGCTGGAAATGTACCCGCTTATATAAATGTTCGTTTTCAACCCATATTCGGCTCACTGCTGAGCTCAAGTCTAATCTCAGAATGAGAGAACTCTCAGAACTTCACATACGCAGAGAATGAAGAAAATTCTTAGGTATGCAGGTTTCCTTACGACGTTTTTCCTTCACCGTTTGAGACGCAATTATTTAATTTCTTAAAATGCACACAACTGAAAAGTTGGAGGTGCATGCCCCGGACCGGATTCGAACCCACACCTTACGGAATCGGAGGCAGAGGTCAATTCCGCAGGGCTATAACTGTGCTCTACGGGTATTACGAGTAGATTGCTTAAAAATCTCTTGGCCAAACTTTTATTAATGACAGTTAATAATGATGAATTTTGTATATTATGTATTAAATGGAATGAATAATTGCATTTTCTGTTTTTTTTTTTTTCCAGTGTCAGTTGATACAGACGATCCCGTACCGCTGCGGCGTTTAAATTTAGCGCGTCTCATACTGCTTTACGTCAGGAAATTCGAACTTTCCGATCCTTCGGACGCTTTGAACTATTACTTCTTTTTAAGGTAAATATAACACACCGTGAAGTTTTCTTCGTCGTAAACCGAAATCCCACATAATGTACCCAATGTACAATATCAATTGTGCTATAAAAAAACAAAGTAGGTACAATTGAAGGAGTTACGATTGTAACATACTTTCAAAAGTCAATTATTTTGCAACATCCTGTATTTTCAAACCCGCTATGCGGCTCTTTGAGGTTATTCACTTTAGTCTAAACTAGGGTAAAGTTCTACGTCATACTTACGAAACAGAAATTAAACAGGGTGCTTAAATTTTATCAAAATTTAATTTTTTTTTTTTGTTATATTCGGTGTGAATTAGTTTGAGGTCATTTTTAATATTGTCAAGGGGTTTCTTGTATTGAACTAATAACAGTTAGTCACTCAAGCCCACGATCTCGGGGTTCCCCGACCCGACCTACGGCACTTACACAATCAAAAGAAAGATAAAAAAAGTTATGCATACTTTCCTTATTTAAATGTACATTTCAGAAAGTTTAGGTACATATTTTGAACGCTTTATATTGTTTTCATAGAAATCTAAAGGATCCCAGCGGCAAGAATCTGTTCATGTGCTTCTGCACGGACCTCGCCCTGGAGAGCCGGGACTACGACCTGTTGTTCGGTCGCATGGACCCCAGCACCGGCGTGCGCAGTGCCGGCCTGTTGGACCAGTTTAATAACCCTAACATTGACAGCAAGGTACGAACTTTACATAGAAACTATGGTCCAATGGACCAACAACTGTACACTGGTAAGCCTAAGATTGCGCATCTTAGACTTACCATAAACAAGCTGACGCTGAGGTTTTACCCGCGTGGTTCCCGTTCCCGTAGGAATACGGGGATAATACATAACTTGTATATACAAAGAGTACACACAAGTTTTATACCGATTTACAAACCCCGATAAGTGTACAAGTTTTTAAAATGATACTTCATACATTTTTTACAGGATAATTTGTTTCAATGGGTCATCTTAATGAAAGAAATATATATAATATATATAATAAAACATTATTTACGAAAATAGTGTTATAGTACATTGGTAATTTAATCCGTAATGTTTAACAAAAATCAGATCTTTAAAATCTTAATTCAGCTACAGCATTAAAAAAACTGATTTAAGTTAGAAAATTTTAAAAACTCCGAAATAAATCCTATAATTTGGTCACCCTAGGGATTTTTGGAAAACTATTCAAAGTAGTTGTAGATAAATAGGTAGTGTATCTACCATTTGCGTTTTATCCATTTACGGGACACCCTGTATATCCTCTTTCACATACTCCAATGATCTTTTTTTTGGACCAGACAGAAAAGACCAGAATTCTTCATATAACAGGAGTCCTTTTGAACTATTGACAAATCTATTCTTTGAAAAGGCTCGTATGAGTGATTCAAAAATTATCAGTTTGTGAAATGTAACTAAGTAATTTAGTAATTTAATTTGTATTGTTTATAGGTCATTGCCCTCAATGCTGCAGAACAACTAGTGAACAAAGGCCTCTTTGAAGATGCTATAATAGTTTATGATATAGCTGGAGTAAGTGAACTAACACTATTAGATAGTTATAAGGATACCTTACAAGAAGAAAGATGTGAAAGTACAATATTACAGAGTCCTTCAGAGCACTTCAAGGGTGATTCTAATCCGACAAATCTAATCTATAACATCAAATTTTGAAAAATCCCCGAAGGTCATGAAATTATTAATTACACTCTCGATCAAGTCATCAATATTCTCCTTCAGTGCTCTTTCATATGAGACCCTACTCAAGTATATTTGCAGACATTCGGTTATTCTTCCCCACTTTCAACCCAACCCCAGAACTTTTAAACTGTTTAACCGCTTTTCATCAAACATATCTAAGAACACTCGTCCGTAAGTCACCTTTTATACAAAAAAAAAACCAAATTGAAATCGCTTCATCCGTTCGGATGCTATGGTGCCACAGACAGACAGACAGACATGTCAAACTTATAACACCCCTCTTTTTGCGCCGGGGGTAAAACTAAACATCCATAGGAGAATCATCTTTTGACATTTGTAAGCGATCAAATGGCGATTTTTCACTAAGTACATTATCTATCATTTCTTTGTTATCACTAATGAATAACAGATGAGTTTATATATTTCTAATGCCGGATCTTAGACTAATAGGACCATTAGGTGAAAGGTGTGCTCGCTCGCTATAGTCTGGCAAGTTCGTTGATGACACTCCCATGATGATAAGCGGGCGACGGGGGGAAAGACTGCGCGGGGGTGAAATCGTGCGTGCGGGGAAGTGAGGTGCATCAGTCGTGGGTTTTTCATTCATCGCTACACGGCAACGGCCCGCGCGGCCATCGGGAGTGTTAAGAACGAAGTTGCCAAGCTATACGCTCTTTACGCCGTCGTCGTCACGTCACGCGATTTCCACGGTTTTGCATTCGTTGGAAAGGTCTTGGGCTCCGTGAGGTTTATAGCAAAGAAAATTCACAAAAAATTTCAACGTAGGGTAGGGGTAGGGTAGAGGTAGTTGAAAGTTTACATCGAGTTTCACGTGGACGAGGTCGCGGGCGTCCGCTAGTTATCTATAATTTATTTGTTATCACTAATGAATAACAGATGAGTTTATATATTTCTAATTCCGGATCTTAGACTATTAGGACCATTATGTGGCAGGTGTGCTCGTTTGCTATGCTCCTAACACCCTGCGGTCACTTGCAGAACCTGGAGAAGGTGCTGGAGCTGTTCTGCGTGCTGCTGGCGCAGGTGGTGAGCGCGGGCGGCGAGGCGGGCGGGCTGCGCGCGCGGCTGGCGGCGCTGGCCGAGCACGTGTCGCGACGCCTGCGCGCGGCGGAGGCGTCCCCGCCGCCGCCGCTGCTCGACGCCTACACCAAGCTGTGCAAACTGTGCACGTTCTTCGACCACTTCCACACGGAGAACTACGAGGCGGCGTTGGAGGTAATCATCGTCACCGCACAGTTGATGTTTTAAGATTGCTATTTAACAGTTTCACTTCGATAGATTATAATATACCGAAAAATAACACGTTAAATTGTAATCAGTATGTTCAGTTCACAATATATCGACAGATTACAATATCGCGAGTGAGATTATTAACTAACGTATTTTACAATTTAACGCATATATATAACAAAATTTCATGTAAAAAAAAAATAATGTAAGTAAACACAAAATTGGGCATGTGCGCACAGTGGAGCGAACATCTAATCACTTTTTTCTGTGATTTTGTAGGCACGTAACATATTCTACTACTCGTATAGTAGAAAATTTTTGGTGTGTACACATTATTTGACATATAATTTGCCACATTCTAGCAAATAAATAATGATTTGGTATTACTGATTATTGATTATTATTTATTATTGATATATTGATAGTCATCATCCCAATTGTATGAATGTTACAGACAGTGCGTTCGTGTGAGGTAGTTCCGCTGCGGCAGAGCGAGCTGGAGGCGTGCGTGGCGGGCGCTCGGGCGGCGCGCGGCGAGCTGCTGCGCGCGCTGCCGGCCGTGCTGCGCGCGCTGTGCCACATCCTCATAGCGCAGCGACAGAAGCTGTCGACCCTCGCTGCGCACACGGCTACCAAGGTGAGGTAGTTCCGCTGCGGCAGAGCGAGCTGGAGGCGTGCGTGGCGGGCGCTCGGGCGGCGCGCTGCGACACATTAAATGTGACATTTTTCAATACATAAACGTAAATGCACAAATAACAAAGATATTAGTAATTTTGTGCGACTAAGACTTACGACGTCATTAAATCGTACCATTTTGTATGGGGCGTTTTTCAGGGATCCGCGGCAGCGCCGCAAATCTGACACTTTAAATCCCTGTAGCTTAAGTATAAAGAAAGTAATGATCGCAAGTACAATGTTAGTTTTACAAAATTTCTTTACTATTTATATACAATTTGAAAAACTGTCATCATCCCTTATTCTAATTGCCCGCCCTATTGGCATATTAAAACAGCCCGCTATATGTTATGTTGTTCAGCGTCTTTCAAACTGAGACATGCGCGATCGGCTACTGAATTATGGCGCGGAACAGTTGATTAACGCACTTCATTAGTGCAAAAATACTAAAAACATTTAGAGAACAACTACTAAAAAGTATAAATAATATAACTATTTTGTTACAGCAATTGGAGTGGCTGCGAGAACAAGCTGAGGTTCTTAACACTTTTGCTGGCAACATTGCGTACAGGATGCCTGGAGACACTTACAGCCAGCTAGCACAGATGCAGATTTTAATGCATTGATATTTTTTAATTTTTAAAAAGGAAATTATTGAGAAAGTAAACTGATTTTTAGTACAAAGTTTGTATAATTTACTTCATAGTGGTCCATATTAGACACTTACACTCAGCTGAGACACTTACAGCCAGCTAGCACAAATGCAGATTTTAATGCATTGATATTTTTTATTTTTTAAAAAGGAAATTATTGAGAAAGTAAACTGATTTTTAATACAAAGTTTGTATAATTTACTTCATAGTGGTCCATATTTATTTTAAACTAGCAGAACCACGCAGTTTCACCCGCCTACTACCTGTTCTCGTGAGATTACGGCGATAAAACATAGCCCAAGTTACTCCCTGACAAACCATAGACAAATGCAAACTTTATGACGTCTCGTCTCGGCTGCCTTGCCGTTAGCGCAAGTCATAGATAACGTCAGTGTAGCGACTGCGGGTGGGAGGGAGACGCGCGGGGTGACGCCCTGCCGCCGCGCCCTTTAGCGCTGATAGGGGGTAGGGGTAGTTGAAATTTTACATCGAATTTCACGCGGATGAAGTCGCGGGCGTCCGCTATTATAATAAAGAGAAGGTAATATTTTCAACATACTAGTAAAATAGGTACGTAAAGGTAAGTAATATTACAAAATAACAAGTATCAACGTTGTTGCGGTCACAGTATAGAGGGCAAACTTTGAATGACTTGTACTCTTAGACCGTTATTAATGGTCTAAGCTTGTACTACTATCTCAGACGAATTATATAGGGTCCTGTCTTCTGTCCAATTATGGTCAATTATCCTACGCGTTTATAAGTACTGTTCCTTAACTGTAGATTCGATGTTTCAATGTTGTATTTGTTTTCGTCGTAGAAAGAGGTCCCTAAAATTTCCGGTTTGTATTATTGAATGGCATAAAAAACGGTCAATAACTTCTAGTATATTAAAAGATCAAGTTACGTTTAATTTGTAAGCATTTCTAAGTTAATTATATCGTTATATTTTATCGATTACAAGATTTGCAAGTAAGTTTGGTGGATTAGTCTGAGAGAGGAACGGGAAAAACTGCAGCCGTGAGCGTGATCGTTTTGGTCGCTTAATGGAACAGGAGTATTAGTTATTCTGTGGCGTGCGACATGACATTGACAACAATTTTACTCTTTGCATTGACATATGACATTTGACAAGTAAATTATCGAGCTTTCAAGTCAAGTGCGAGTTTCCAAAATCCAATATCCAAACAAAGTTATATTACCAAAATAAAATAATATTAATTTATACGAAACTCAAAGTACACGTGAATTTGTAACTAGAGGAACATTTAGTATTATACATTGGGACTCAATAAATGATTTAACCTCATGTATGACTTCTCACTACAATTTTGAAAGAATTATTTAATAAATTGTTATTATGGAGGAGGTTAAAAATTTGCATCGTGATTTATATTGCGTGTTATTTCCCGGAATTGTTAAAAATGATGAGAAGGCGATTGAATGTATGGGAGGCTTGAAATCTATGTCACAAGTAAGTTCTAGTCATTTTATTATATTAAAAAGGCACTATTTATAGTAGACTAGGCATATAGTCATTTATAGACATAATAATGAAGCCAATATAACTATCTTAAATTAAATAAAAAGGCTCCCTTCCCATAGTTCATGTATTTTCTTTCAGTGCTATACTCAGTCCAATAAAAAACGGTTGGCAATGACTTATCAACCTGAAAATCCTTTTTTGAGGAAAATGTATGCAGATTCCAAACCAACTGCTGGTGTTCTCTTGAAGTTGAAGGTAAAGAAAACTAGAACTGGCAATGAAATTAAGAGAGAGGTCATTTCAACATCACTTGTGGGATCTGTGAATAAAATCAATAAATTTGAGTGTAAGTATCAGTACTAATCATTTATATTTACATAAAATAATAATAGCAGGAATCTGCTAGTTGCTGGTGACTCAAGACTTTAGTGTTTAGAAGACTTTGTAAAAGGCCTAGGTCTAGCTAGCAGTGGATGTTCATTGGCTCATCCTTAGACTATCCATCTACAGGGACATAAGAAAAAAACAAATCAAAACATTTTATTTACTACAAATATATTCTGAAAAAGCTATCTCAGTATGCTGCACGCACAGACGAGTTATTCCCAAAAAGTGGGACTGATTCTGTCACGCGCGTGACAAATAGTGTTGATTTAAAAATTGGGACATCCTGCTAAAATCAGGATGTCTAGCAATGCTGTTTGATAATGATGATGATGAATGATTATTTGGCTTAACTTAATTGATATAAGTTTATATTATGCAGAAATCTAGAAATGTAATAATATAGTATACACTTGTCAAGACACCAGTTTCACCTACATAGTTCCCATTTCTGTGATACAGAGATTACCCCCACATCCTCACAAATTCTCAAAAATACAAATTCACAAACTAGCTTTGTATAATATTAGTATACAGATCACAAATACATTAAATTGAATTACATGTGTTGCAGCTATGTGTGACTACCAATATTTGCCAGTGGCAACACCTTCTGCAAAGTCTGACAAACCACAATGTTTTTTAGAAAACTTATTACCAAGTGGAGTAGAGCAGTTGAATTTTATGGTGTAAGTAAACACTATACAAATTATTCCTTTGTAAGAGCTATGTGTGGAAATCATCATCATCATATCAACTGATGGGCATCCTCTGCAGGACATACAGGACAGGCCTTTTGTACGGATTTTCACGATACTGAGCCTCTGCATCCAGTCAATTCCTGCTGAACACATAGCTCTTTAAATAAAGTAACCTTATTCACATTTGTACTTTTTTACTATATTAGACTAGTAATGACTGAACTCATGCCTTACTGTAAGTGAAGATGCCTTCTGTGCATGCTGTTTGAATTCTCTGTTTACTCTTGATTTTAAATGCACATGTAGTTAGACATTAGGAAAAAGGTAAGCTTTCCATATCATCAAGGTGTAAATTAATATTCTTTGATTGAGTCCAACTTTGAGGAAATAGGAGAGCTTTGTGATTACTTTTCAGAATAAAGTGATTCTATGGAATAAGATATTTTAAAAAGGCCAATTTTTATTTAATATCTAACTTAAACATCCTTAACACCCTTTTAAGTATTGATTTTCATTGTTTAGTGAGCCATCACCAATGTACATCACTCCTCCAAACTTCACACGATCAGACAAACCAATTAGCTATTTCTATACAGAAAAGAGGTATTATGTAAAGGACTCAACAAATGATGATTCTATGAATGTAGATGATGAAGTACATAAATTCAGAAGTGAACGTGGTTTGCCTATTGCAAGATATACATTTAATTTGGCTGAAGATTTGCCTCAAGAGCCTAATGAATATTATCTGAAGAGAAAAGACGCGCGACTGGCAGTATATCCAGCATTGCAACAGGAATTGGAAGTTGTTAAAAAGGTACATATCATACACATACCCTCAGCTTCTTCAGTTGTTTTCCTAACACGTCATGACCACCTCATTCCTTAATTTTAGTTTTACTGTGTCAAACTATCTTGTCCTATCTTCGGCCACCTGGAGAGCATTGTACACTGGAGTCAAGTGTGGTCAGTGACATTAGTTTCTCAAAATTATCTCCTTCTTTCCTGACAATGTGTCCGAAGTACTCAACAAACTATAAACATTACCTAGATTACTTACTAGTAAACTATTTTTTTTCACCAGTTCCTTGAGAGATGTTTAACTTTTCGAAGCTTTTAAGGAATTTTGACAATGATTAATTGTCTACTAATTGGATAAAAAAAATTTTACATGTTGTACGGCTAAAAAACGTTGGTCCAAATTTCATGGATTTTACTCGTAATTAATAGTCACCTTCTTGACTATTAACCAACTGCAGAACTCCATTTGAGTTCTTAAAAAGTTTTTTTTAGATAATATAATTCAGGGATCTATTGAATTTATGGTAGTTTAAAAGTTATTTTATCATTTGCAGCTCTTTGATGTGAGACCAATTTGGTCTTTGAACCTTATAAAATACCACACAAAGGTAAAACTGATCTCGCTCAAAGTGATAGTGCCGTGTTTGGCGATTTACATGAAAGAAGGGCCGTGGCGAATGATGTGGGTGAAGTACGGGTACGATCCGCGAAAAGAGCCTGGAGCACGGATCTATCAGACCTTGGACTTCAGGATGAGACATGCTGGTAAATTGTAACATGGAATAGTTTTAATCTATGGAGGGTAAAATGTAGAGAAAACTCAAAGTGTTGAGGAGTATCTTACTCCGCGACACTAAGTTCTCTGTATATACCTGCTAAAACCTGCTATATACCCGCATTCTTTTTTTTTTTAGCAATTATTTATTTTGATTTATTGTATGTAGGATTTCAGTCTAATTAGTATGTCTATGTACACACGTAAATAATTACCTTAGTGAGTTAATTGTATTTCTCATAAGCGAATTTTATGTAATTCTTTTGAGAAAATAAAGATCTTAAACCATAAAACAATAAGCGACTAATAGGTCAAAGGTTAAACAATTCATGGTTAAACAAGTCAAAGGTTAAACAAAAAAAAAATCAATATTTGTTATCTATACTCTATACTAATATTATAAAGAGGTAAAGTTTGTAAGTTTGTAAGTTTGTCACATTTTTTAAATGGGGTAATCTTCGGAACTACTGGTCCGATTTCAAAAATTCTTTCACCAGTAGAATGCTACATTATCGGGGAGTGCTATAGGCTATATTTTATATTAGTATGATATAAATTAGCCGAGTTATCACAGTTTTTGTCATACAGGTCGGACCGAAAATCCTCCTAAGCAGACTTATTCGCATGCGCTGCCTTAACCATTGTGTAAAATTGAAATTAATGTATGGAGGCTTTATGTATCTTTAAAAGTTCTACAAAAAAGTCCGCGACACCATATATCTATCTTCTATATATTAGCAGATATAGTACCTTTTGTGTTTTAAAAATTATTAATTTTATATACTTAGGTTTACGTCATTATTTATACAACTAAACTTTAATCCTTATTAAAATAAATTATTTAATAATCACAAGGATATTATGGAGATAAGATTTGCCCTTTACAGTATGTTAATTACTTAAATAGTTTCGGAGATAATATGAAATTTCTAAAAGACGCAGAAATTCCGCTATATGACGCCCGGCGCTTTCATTTACGTAGTTCCCGTTCCCGTGTGAATATGGGGATCAAACATAGCCTATGACACTCGCAAATAACGTTGCTTTCTATTGGTAAAACAATTTTCCAAATCGGTCCAGTAGATCCAGAGATTACCTACTACAACCACACGAACTTTACTTCTTTATATTATTAGCATAGAAGTCTCTATTTCTCTTGGTCATACCACCACTCTCGAAGGACTGGACCGATTTTGCTAAGGGTAGGAGTAAGATAGAGAAGTTACAGGTTAGGGTAGGGTACAGGTAGGGAAGCGTAGGGGTAGTGTAGGGGTAGGGTAGGTTTAGGGCCGGGTTTAGGGTAGTGGTAGGGTAGGGGTAGAGGTAGGGTAGTGGTAGGGTAGAGGTACGGGTAGGATAGGGAAGTGGTAGGGTAGGGGTAGAATAGGCGTGAGATAGGGGTACGGGTGGGATAGGGGTAGGAAAAGGATAGTGTACGGGGAGGGTAGGGGTAGGATGGGGGTAGGGTGTAGGTAAGGTAGGGGTAGGGTAGGGGTAGGTTTGGTGTAGGGTAGGGGTAGAGTGGGGGTAAGGGTAGGGTAGGGTAGGGGTAGGGTAGATGTAGGGGTTGGGTAGGGTAGGGTTGGGGTAGTGGTAGGGTAGGGGTAGGGTAGGGTAGGGGTAGTAGTAAAGTTGACATCGAAATTTACGCGGACGAAGTCGCGGGCGTCCGCTAGTCATCTATATATCTTGTAGGTTTATTCTATCTTTACTGCACTACACAACAGTAGGTATTGTAATGTACTCGAAAATATTTAGTCACGCCATGTATCTGGAAACAATATCAGAGCACCCTCCCTGACCTCCTGTCATTTATTTTGTTATCGAATTCTGTATTGCTAAGAAAGCTTCTTTTGAGGCTATCACTTACAATTACAACATCAACTTATATGTTCATCGGTAAAATTGCCTCACGCAGTGACGTGCTTCATAGATGCAAAAAGCACTGCCTACCCTAAGGAATCAATACAAACATTTGGACTTTGGAAATTTCTACTTATAGTGCATATCCCAGTTAAAAATCTTATGCATGCCATTGGCCTCAAGTTCCCTGTTTTTCCTCCATCCCTTCCTTGGGAAATACATTCACACATCCCTCCCTAAGTGTCGCACAATAAAACCGCAGCACCTTCCGAAGGGTATGTGGGACCCGTTGGCCAGAAGACCCGGGGTACTCACTAAAGCCTTACGTATCCTGGCTCGCTTCGGAGCCGCAGAAGATTAAAGATAGATTTAAGAGTAGGTATAGAGTACCGTTGTTATCATTAACATCTTAATAGCGATTGGTGGGCAAAAGCTCTATACAGGGCTCCCATAAGAAGGGAAGCCCGGCACTGTAGCGGGCCTTTAAAATAGGCTGTTAATGAGATATCGTTCTGTTTGCTTTATTACAACTTCTTACTGTTCTAACATGCATAAATTCAAAGTAAAAAGTCCAAGTACAAAGCCTTCAAAATTATTTTCAAACAAAAGGCGCGTCGGGATTGTCATCTCCTTAGTCTAAGGATGACATCTTGAAATGAAAAGAAAAATTATGGCTAAGGGACTTTAATTTTTCTCCTCGTTTGAGATCCGAGGATGAATCATAAAATACCACCTATTATCATCTGTTTTGTCTACATTCTGCTTTAGCCAGCTTTGACTTTCTACTGAGATAGGGTAGGTACCTATTTTGATCTTTTATGTATGTTGACTATACTAATATTGAAAAACATTAGTCGGCAGTAATCATTTTTAATATACCTACCTAACTGTGCATAGGTATATATATATATTATCATAACACCTATCTATACTAATATAATAAAGCTGAAGAGTTTGTTTGGTTTAACGCGCTAATTTCAGGAACTACTGGCCCGATTTGAAAAATTCTTTCAGTGTTAGATAGCCCATTTATCGGGGAAGGCTACAGGCTATAATAAAATTACCACGCTAAGACAAATAGGAACGGGGCACCAATGAAGAATATTTCAAAGTCGGGGGATTTTTTCCTATTGAGAGCTTAAACGGTTAAAGTTTTGCAAAAATCATGTATGTCAGAATTGTTCCCCTTGAAAAGTTCTAAAAAGTCCGCGACAGTTCCAATGGGGTTTGTGAAAAACAGAAAACCACGCGGACGAAGTCGCGGGCGTCCGCTAGTAACTTATAATTACAAAGTTGTAAATTATAAATTGTAACATTTGTTGTAGGCTCTTGGCATAATTGGGATTCCATATTGCTGTTAGAGTCACTACCTACTTACTGACAAACTTGACTTACTTGTATTGATGTAAGCTTACTTGATATAAATGAAATTCATTAAATTGCTTTTAACCGACTTAAAAAATAGGAGGAGGTTCTCAATTCAATGAGTACTTCATAACTTTGTCACTACTTAACCAATTTTGAAAATTCAGTAATTTCGTGTTTCTAATGAAAATGAAAATGCCCGTACTGTGGCGCTTTCGTTTACTATGCTAGGACACACTAAAAACAAAAAAATAAGTTCTTTTTAACAAAAAAATTCAACCGCAGTCAAAATCACAAAATAAACTAAAAGCGAAAAATAACATTGTATGTGCTTCTAATCACTTTGAAGGCGGTGCTAACACAGTGATGCATTGACTCAAGCCTTTTAAATCATAAAGTTTAGGATATTAATCATAATGAAAAGCTTTTTCTTGTTTTTAGCTGGCGTCCATGCAATGGTGATGACTCGTGATCAGATAGTTCACTGCAAAAAGACGGACAGCATTAAGAATTACAAAAAGTGTTCCTCCGAGCCGCTCTCGTCAGAGGACATCGTGTATGAAGGAGCGGTATACTTCCGCCCGGGAATGGTGCCTTCTCAACGGCAGGTCTATTATCAGGTCAGTAATTAATGTTTATAAAGGATTGAAATTAATGTTTTTGCGCGGTGGATTTACAAGACTGAGGTCCTGGGTTCGATCCTAGGTTTTCTTAATTGGTCTTAATTGTTGATTTGTTGTTTGCAGTACTGCAGCGTAATGGGGATGATGACTATGTTTGAATATATTGATTTTAATGATACATTCGGGTAAATAAAGTCAATGTTAACTAATTTATACATAAAAAGCAAAGATTGACTGGATATTTGCAAAATAAATAAGATTATAAAATTTCAAAATCTATTAAAAATATTTTATCGTAATTAGATGAAAATTCATACATTTTTAGCTTCCTTACATTAAATGTGACATTTTTTAATATATGAACTATAAACATAAACGCAGAAATAACAAAGATATTAGTAATTTTGTTTAAACGCCCATATAAATCTAACGATCATTAATTGCCTACGACGTCATAAGATCGTACCATTTTGTATGGGGCGTTTTTCAGGGATCCGCGGCAGCGCTGCAAATCTGACCCTTTAAATCCCTGTAGCTCCGAAAGTAATGATCGCAGATACCCTGTTACTTTTACAAAATTGCTTTACTATTAGCATTCTCTTAATTTATATACAATTTAAAAAACTGTCATCATCCCTAATATGTAGGTGTGAAATGACTAGCGATTTGTACCTCCATTTTTTTTTCTAATTTGTTTG
Organism: Bicyclus anynana; assembly: GCF_947172395.1. Lineage (NCBI taxonomy): Eukaryota > Metazoa > Arthropoda > Insecta > Lepidoptera > Nymphalidae > Bicyclus > Bicyclus anynana. The sequence continues at coordinate 5,830,655 of NC_069085.1, read as the reverse complement.
TTAGAGAACAGTGCAACACAGTATGGCTCGAGTATAGTTGTTATAGTAATTTGAGGCCCTCGAAGCCGAGGTCCGAGTCTCATAGGAGCCTTTAGAGCCGTTCCGTCCTCTATCTTTATTTCAGCCTTCTGGTCTCATCAGATGCTTCTGCGCTCGCCCAAACCCCCCCGGTGACGCCGTAGTGGTCCCACATGGAGCCATCGGCACTTATTCAACACGAAAAAAAAATATTGAAGAGGATTAAACTCCAGGTTTCATTTGCAGTACTGCAACATAATTATTATTATTAGTAGGTGTGAAATGATTAGCGATTTGTACCTTCATTTTTTTTTATTTGTTTGTTAGTGAACAGTGCACACACAGTATGGCTGGAATATAGTTGTTGTACTTAGGCGCCCGTTGACCTTTGATGAGGATTACACTCCAGGTGTTGTTGGCAGTACTGCGACGTGGAGCTGCCGGAGGTGCAGCAGCTGCTGGCGCTGGAGCCGCCGGCGGGCTACCTGTGCCACGCGCGGCGCGGCTGGCTGCCGCCCGACACCGACCAGCTGTGCCGCGACCACATCTTCCGCAGCGCCAAGCGGACGCTGCTCGACACGCACAAGGCGGACCTGAAGTTCGAGGTGATATGTCGCGTGTAACTCCGCACGACTTGTTGACCTCACCACTTGGCAAGTTCTTTGATGACACTCCCATGATATGCGGGCGACGGGGGAAAAGGACTGCGGGAAAAATCACAGTCAAGGGTTGACTTGTCACTAAATAAAAAAAAACCACTTACTTAAGGCGCCCCTAATCAGTTGCTCAAAGACCAATGAGAATCTTATTAATCTCGCGAACAAAAATGGACAAATGGCGGTGCAACGAGAAATACCGTTAATCTTTCATTTCGCAGGGACGAAAGAGGACTAAAATAGGACTGGGACAACTGGACGATATTTGTTTATTTCTCTTCACTAGGCCGCATGTTAGCGCCATAGATGTTATTAGTAATGACCGTGGTAACCGACGAACTAACGTGCTCGTGCTAAGGGGTAAATGCCACCAACTCCTTTGTGAAAATTTCTTAGAAGAAAAAAACTCAGTATTTCCCGACCCTAGAATCGAACTCTGGACCGCTTGATACGAAGTCTTACGGGCTAACCACGGACCACCGTAGTCAAGCTATGATTTTTTATAATTAAAAACATATTATGTTCGCAGGACTATAGCTCCGTGGGATCTGAATCTGACGAAGAGGAAGCTACCACAAGCACGTCTGTGAACGAAGCGGACGAATCTCTTAATATATTACAATGAGTTATCACTTTATTTGTTTTATTTATTTTACTATTTTGATTACTGACTTAGCTCGCTAGACATTACCCCTTTGGCAAAGATCAGGAATCAATGATCTAAAGCGTTTATAAAAACTGTTGCTTTAGAATCGATGTTTCATTGTTGTAAACACGCTTTCGTCGTGTAAAGAGCTCCCTATAAATGCCGGTTTGTGTAGTTGAATGGATAAAAACATGGAATTCAGTTTTTCACAAATCACGCAGGGACCATGGATTTTTCCGAGATGAAAAGTAGCCTAAGTAAAATATATTCCATCAGTGCTTAGTTACCACCCTACCCAAGTTAGCCCTCTTCGATCTTAATTGCATCATCACTTACCATCAAGTGAGATTGTAGTGAAGGGCTATCTAAATAAGTTTAAATAAGGCAGAGTGCGTGTCGGGCTACGCGCAGTATAGAGTTTTGTAGATTATGTTAGCACTAATCCCTTATGTAATGCACAAAAATACCGATAACGATACCCCACGCTATAGGATAGACGATAAAACATTCATCCACACTTTGTATGTAGGGAAGGAACCCCAAATTTTTTTTTTTAATTTTCTTTTTACCACTTTAAAAGACGTAATTAATATACACACCCTTACCAAATCTCATCTTTCTAGTTTTAACAGACTCTGAGTTATCGTACTGACAACTTTACCTTTTTAATTAACAACGGAATTAGTATGCAATTTTCGATTTCCAATTACGCTTTTTAAGTTGGTCGACTATTACTCTATACATAGCTTCAAAATTTATACTCCACAACTCCTGTGAAGTATAAATTTTGAAGAAGGGTAAATGAGTTTAATGAGCAAAAACGAGTCGCAGGGATTCGCTGGATGCAGGTGGCATATCATATCATGATGTTAGGAAGTCCATACAAAAGGCCTATGTCCAGCAGTGGACGTCCATCGGCTGATATGATGATGATGTTGATAAAATGAGTTTATTTTTAGACTGCATCATCACTTACCATCAGGAGAGATTGTAGTCAAAGGCTAAGTTGTAAATAATAAAATAAGTCATAAATATAATATATAATATACGCTAAAGGAGGCGAAAGACAAAAAATATTCATTAGGTACTTTTGTACTGGTGACAATTCGGACTTTGTAGTTGGACTATGAGCTAGATTAGATTTATAATGATACACATAATTTACTCACGTCGAGGGGCACTGATATACCTACTTATTATCCTATGTGTTAATTATATTACTAATACCTATTAATAATAATCTATATCTATTACAATTGAGTCATACTTAATTATTACAGTATTGTTTATTGATTACCAGATGCAACGGACATCCGGTATCCATCCTGATAACCACATACTTACTATTGCATTTATACATATTTACGGATTTTGCTCAAAAACTTCCTCTATCCTCCAGTTAAAGTTCTATTCAAATCGGTTTAACCGTTCCAAAGATTAGCCCGGACATACAGACATTTATAATAGCTTGCTTGTGTTTTGGTATCGTGTAATACAGACAGACACTTACAATTAATTTATATCATATGTATCGACTAGCGGACGCCCGCGACTTCGTCCGCGTGGAATTTAGTTTTTCACAAAACCCTCAGGAACCATGCATTTTTTCGGGATAAAAAGTAGCCTATGTGGTAACCTAGGCTATAATATATCTTAATACCAAAATTCAGCTAATTCGGTTCAGTAGTCCAGGTGTGAAAGAGTAACAAACAATCATATCATCAAAATCATCAGTGTTAACGAAAATCACAATGTCAAACACACTGGTTAGTAGGTACCTAATTTTGATCAAGTTAGCAATAAACTACCTAATAGTGAATTTGAAATCACGTGACAAGAATCGCTAACAATACGAGTAGCTAGATGGTAAATTTCGTGTATATTTACTAGAGTTACCTACTTAAAGTTACTCGTAGTGATTATGCTAATTAAAGCAATTTATATTTAACTTAAGTCACAAAAAATTCTCTTAAGTTAAGTGTCTAAGTATCCCTAAATTTTAAGATAAAAATTCTTGGGACAATTTTTTTTGTGTTTGTTTAATTCTTGTGTTTATTTATTATTAGGTCGGAAGCTTTTTAGACACCGATGTATGTCTACCGATTCTGATCATATTATATTTAGGAGTGAAAATATTGGCTAATGTTTAATTTCATTTGGATTAAAAAGAAAAGAAGGATTAAGAAGAAAAAAAGGATTAAGAAGAAGAAAGGATTAAGAAGAAGAAAGAAAGAAAAAGGATTTGGATTAATTTGAATTAAAAAGAAGAATTTTCACCTCAATTTTCGCCCCTTGTACTGTACGAACTCTAAATACACAAACATTCACTTAATTTTTTTTACTATAGTTTAAAATATTGGCTAACGTTTAATTCTATTTAGAATAATAATAAAGATGTTCTTATCTCAATTTCCGCCCCTTGCACGACCTCTTAATACAAAGAGGCGCGTTCGGCTCGAGGGCACAAAGAGCCTGCGTTATCACCAGTGTATATAACCGGCGGGCGCTGCGCGCGCGCACATTCGCCCCTCTATTTCTCACGCCGCACGAACGTTTCCCCTTTGTCATTTCCACCGGCGCGCGAGTTTCCACCGCGCGAGTGAGGTTAGTTTTCATAATATTCAGACAATTATTTATTTTGTGAACAAACTGGAGCGTATCTGTACGGGTTTATATTGTGTTGTGTTTACACCGTTTGTGTGCGTTTAAATATTTTGCAAGTCAATTATTGTGAATACGCTCGCATGTGTGTACCTATTTATAATTATTAATAAGTCTTTTGTTATTACATTGTTTCTTTATTGGACTCGTAAATTACATTTGGCATTACAGTTTTTATTTGTTAATTTTTATTGGAATTGTATTGGTAATAATTTTAAAATTTAAATTAATTCTGAAGTGAAACAGCTTGGCTTGAAAAATATTTGTACAGGTATTTATATATTTTTCTATTCCTAGGGTGGTTCCATGGTGGTTAGACAAAAGGTAGGTTAATACTATATGCTTAAATAAAACCACACATTTGGTTATTTGTTTTACATTTTTTAAAATACATATTTTGAAACATATTTTTAAAATCATTAAATATCAGAACACATTAGAAATAAATAATTATAAGTATTAACTAATCACTTGCGTAAAAACACAACACACAAAGATTTATTAGGCTTTCCAATACATGACCGTATTACCTATTTATTAAATTAAGTCCATTGAAACAATTAAAAAATATATGATGTATTTTTGTTTTATCTGCATTAATTAAGTAGGTATTTAGTCCACCTAGAGGTGGACTACTGCACAAATTGAAAAAAGCAATAATATTCGGTTGCTACGTGAAGTTATAAATTAAGATTGGTACGCGAACTTTCAGGGGTTATCTATAATTACTCGAATTACAAAACAAATTCTGTATGTTTCCATTTTATCGTCGGCTATGACTTTTACTTTTGCTTGTTCTATGTGTGTCAAAATAACACATTGTTGATCCGTTGGTTAGCTTGTGTGGCTTTGGATCACGAAGTCTTGGGTTCGAGGCCTGATTCGAACTATGAAATAATGAGCTTTTTCATCATAAGAAATTTTCAGTAATAATTCTCAGTCCAGGCGGTGGGTGGTCCTAACCTCTGTATTTCGGACAGCATATACATATCCCCTCTCCTACGAGTATAAGAACAGAGCCTCGCCATATAGTGGATCTTTACCATAGATTAAAAATGGTGACTGCCAAATACAAGAATTTATTTCCACAGTATAATAAAGCCTTTCTTCTTTAGTCCTATAAGTTCGTTAAGAGCTTTTCACAGATATAGTCCTTCGTTCTTTAAAAGTAAAGAGATTTTATGAAACAATAAATAGGTACTTTATTTATACGCTAGATTAATATTTTACTCTTAGAATTCCCACTTTTAATACTAAGTACTTGTAAGTACGTAATTGTCTAGGTTTTTCACATTAAAGGACTTTCTTTTTCTCATTATGTGTGTGCCTACAAATACCTACCTCAAATAATATCATAAAGTATAAGATTAATCGAAAAGACTAAATTAAAATATTATCAGGTAAATTATTAATAATGATTGATAACTTGCTGATAAACAGAAATGTTTTGCAATTGGATTTTATAATTACTCGTATCCACCTAAGTAGGTATCTACTTACCAAGTACCTAACGAAATTCATTTACTTGTTTTTTTTTATTAAAATTATTAATATCGTCATGTATAAATTTAAATTTTATTGACAGTTATTCTCAACGTACCTTTACCTAACTCTGAATTGGGGGTAGGTATTAAAATTTTACTTGACAGCCACAATAAAAATTGTAAATTAGAAATTTTGTATCCAGAGTGTACATATTTTGTTTTCTGTGCCATGAGTACCTATCCATCGGTAGATCATGCTGTTTTTCAATTAAGTTGTTATTTATTAGTTTCTTAACAGCGATTTTGTAAGTTTTCCATGTGTAGCTGCTTATCTTCGTGTTTTTATCCGACTTCAAAAAAGGAGGAGGTTCTATGTTTTTTTTAAATGTTTGTTATCTCATAACTCATTTATTAAACAATTATTTAAATTATTTATTTATTAAAGAAAGAGTCAAGTCTATAAGACTGGTCCCATTTAATTTTTACGAATATCGGTTCAGTAATTTAGTGTAAAAATCAAAATAATGAAAATAAGTGAACGAAAAAATGTGTCAAGTTACGAATAAAGGTCAATCAATATATTGTTTTAGTTGTGACCACCACCTTGTACATAGGTACTCGTTTTATGTATTATGTGCCACCACTAAGACTAAGTACTACCAATTAGCTAATTATTATTATTCTATTGATCGGATTGATAATGGGTTTGCTTGATAATTAACTAAGTGTAGTCTTAGCTTAAGAAGGTACGTATTCCTATCAAAATCGCATAATTAGTTATGTTTGTTTCTGGACTTGGACTTAAATCAAAATAAACATAATTTAAACCTGCGATTACGACTTTTTCTATCTTGAGATCTTTCGTCATAATGAATAAATGCCGATGGGTTGGCTAATCACAATTTTATATTAAACAAAACTGAATCCAAGCCTAGGGAACTTGGTCTAGTTCGCCACAGGCAAACACACAAACACATTTATTTACCTACACAGGAAACTTACCTTTACATCCAGGGCCAATAATATTAGATAAAAGACTAGCCGATGCCCCTCGGTTTTACCCGCGTAGTTCCCGTTCCCATTAGAATACCGGGATAAAATATAGCTTTTGACAGTCACAAATAACGTAGCTTTCCAGTGGTAAAAGAATTTTCAAAATTGGTTCAGTGTTTCCAGAGTTTACCCCTTATAATACCACACACTTTACATCTGTATAATATTAGTATAGATTAGAGGGAGAAATGGAACGAGCTATGTTTGGAGTTTCTCAGCGTGATCGAATCAGGAATGAGGAGATCTGCAGACGAACCAAAGTCACTAACATAGCTCAGCGAGTCGCGAAGCTGAAGTGGCAATGGGCAGGCCACATGGTTCGAAGAGCCGCTGGACATTGCGGTCCCAAGGTCCCGCAACGGAAAGTGCAGTGTTGGTCGACCCCCCACTAGGTGGACCGAGGACATCAACAGGTTGCAGGGAGCCTGCAGGGAGAGAGTTGCGGCTCGAGACCGTTTTGTTTGGAAGTCCATGCAAGTTGCCTATGTCCAGCAGTGGACGTCCATCGGCTGATAATGATGATGATGATGATAGGGAGAAATAATAAATATTAATAATTATGTATCTCACATTGTTTCAGACTCAGTGATTCAAGATGACTTCCAGTGACTTTAGAATTGAAAGAAATGTGGAGTTGTCAGACGAGACGAAGGCAATAGCTGAGCAGGAGCTGCGTGAAACACCAGAAAGAGTTCGAGAAGCATTGGAAAGGCTCAAAGAGCTTATGAAGGAAAACAAAGATTTATATTTTGGTGATGACGATGAATTACTTACGATATTTTTACGTCCATGCAAGTGGTATCCAGAGAGTGCTATAGCGTTGGTAAGTAAATTTGGTTTCTTGCATATTTTCTTTTTCGAGCGAAGTGTGGGGCGCCTCCCCACTAGGTACAGCGGACTCAGACCAATTATTGTATAGGACCTGCCTCGCTAGACGTTATTTTTCTGTCAAAGTATATGATCAACGATCTAATGCGATTATAAAAACTGTCTCGTTAAACTGTGTCGTGTGATGTTAAATAGTTGTAATCGTGTTCGTCAGTTAAAGAGCTCCGTAAAAATACCTTTTTGTGTAACTGAATGGTGTAAAAAACGGGCACAAACTTCTAGTTTAGTATAATCTTATACTAAACTAGAAGTTTGTGCCCGTTTTTTACACCATTACGATTACAACTGTATACCAAATCTAAGCTCGTTTTCTTCAGAAAATGACTGAAAATTTTGTTTGTGACTTTGAGTGCGATACAGGTCCTTCTATAATTGGTCTGAGACAGCGGACTACCTCCGGAAGGTGGCTGGCATCGATTGGATGCAAAAAGCCAAAGATAGAGTGGACTAGCACTACATAAAAGAGGTCTATGACCAGCAGTGGATGCACGATGGCTGATGATGATGATGATGATTTTCTTTTTAGACATATTTTGAAACTTTACCTATTTTAATTTTTATGAATGAAGTTAAGAGTAGGTAGGTAATTATAATTGACTTTTGGATGCGTCTTCCATTGTGTGGAACTATGTGTGTGGATAACTTTACGTCCTATAAGGAAGAAACAAATCCTGAAGCAAAGTTTAGCTTATTTATTTATTTATTATTCTACAAAAACACATTTCAATTAAGCCTAACCATAGTACAACACAAACCACAGTTGGTTTTACTGTGCACTGGTTATTATTACATAATACAATATGTAAGAAAAAAATAATTAACAAACAAAAAGAGAAGCCATGCTAAATATAACCGCAAAATTAGTTTTAGCGGCGATTTAACAACAAACTGACAAGGCAGCAGCAAGAAAAATCAGTTTTGAGTCTTTTTTACTGTCTTTTAAATATTTTGGCTTATTTTTTACTTTACTAAATGACGTACTTATTAATTAAAATCATCCAATAGAAATCCACAGCCTAATTAATTAATTAATTAACTATTTATTAAAATTAGTCTTAAAACAGCAAACACACACATAAAACTAATTAAAAACTCTAGAAACATTACGAGTTCAAAAGTGCGTTTGAAATTAAGGCAGTGTTTTGCAAGTGACTACCCAATGTTGTTTTGCGTAACTCACAAAGAATAATGATGGTACAGTTTGAGCAATGGCTTTAAGTATTACGAGCGGCTAACGACTCGCTGGGTGCGTTCTGCCTTCATTTTTATCTTTTTTATGTTTGTTGTATGACATAACAGTTAACTTTTGACTTTTAACCTACTCGGTACTTATAATGTCATTTTGAGATGTTAAGTAATGTGCATCTTTATCGTTAATGAATTCAAACGGAAAATAAAAGATAGAATTATTCCCCAATCACATGGTAATTTTTCTCTTGAACAAACCTGACGGCCTGACGGCCTTCGTGGCGCAGTGGTATGCGTGGTGGATTTACAAGACGGAGGTCCTGGGTTCGATTCTGGGCTGATTGAGATTTTCTTAATTGGTCCAGGTCTGGCTGGTGGGAGGAGGAAAAAACCTTCAATTTGTACCACTTTATACAAATATTTGACAATATTTCATTTGAGTCAAACGGTAAATTCTAATTTAGCTTCCAAGATAAACTCACACTCCACTTCGTGACGTTTCTTTGGACTTAGAATATTTGTGTTTAATAGTTTGCATTATGTGATATGGTACCATGGAGCTGGTTTCACATTGCAGATTACGGAAAGTCGCCATAGGAACTCCTAAAATACACAAGATAAACTTATCGAGTTTAGAGTCATTTGTCTTGGCATACTCTTTGGTGTATAATGTATTTTTTATATCTTGAATAGGCTTGCGCTTATTTAAGAGCCGTGATAGCCCAGTGGATATGACCTCTGCCCCCGATTCCGGAGGGATTCCGGAGGTAATTTCTTAAAATGCACACAACTTTTCAGTTGAACAAACGGTGAACAAACGGTGAAGGGAAAGATCGTGAGGAAACCTGCATACCAGAGAATTTTCTTAATTCTCTGCTTGTGTGAAGTCTGCCAATCCGCATTGGGCCAGCGTAGTGGACTAAGGCTTAACCCCTCTCATTCTGAGCTCGAGCTGAGCAGTGAGCCGAATATAGGTTGATAACGACGAGGCTTGTTTGATTACAATCATGCCTGATGATAAGTGATGATTAGGTCTAAGATGAAGCGCACCTTCAAGGCAAGATTGAATGGGCATCTTGCCTTGAAGGTGCCTGTAGGTGTCAGGAAACACAGCTTTATTTATAGCATGTTTTTGAATATAGTTCGAATTGTAATATACTTACCCGTTCGCAAGTGAGCAGAGCGTTATGTCCTAAGAAAACCAACTCTAAGCTATCCGCCGATGTGTCGTTAAGACACTCTTATCATAGTCCGGCTTACGTAAAAGGGCACTAAATAAGTTGTTACCTACTTTTACTTTTTGATGACTTGTATAGTGACGGAAATAAATCGCAAGTAGGTCGATTTACCTACCAATTCCTACTAACCAACAAAACTTCATATTTTTAATAACAAACTAGCGGACACCCGCGACTTCGTCCGCGTGGAATACACTTTTTCACAAATCCCACGGGAGCCATTTCGAGGGAGGATTTTCCGGGATGAAAAGTAGTTAGGGTTAATCCAGAGTGAAATCTATTTCCATTCCAAATTGCTTTAGTAGCCGCTGCGTAAATGAGGAACAAACATACACACACACAAACTTTCGCCTTTATAATATTAGTGTGATGTTTTGTACAACTAATTGAAAATGTTACGTATGTACTTTACTTTGCCAGCAGGCGAATTCACTAACTTTTACATGACGTATGAAATTTTATTTTTTTCTATGTAACAAATAATATCCGATGCTTACAACAACCCTTCGTGGATAACTTAAAGTAGGTACCTAAATTTGTTTGACGTTTACAATTATTTTAATAGGTTGTTAATAAAGACCAAATTAGTGAATAAGCCAGTTGTAGGTAATAAACTTGACGCTTTTTCCCAATTATTATATTACAAGTATACATATTAGGAACACAAGGTAGGTACTTCCTATATATTTTATAATACCTAATTATGCCCCCTATCGAAGTGCATCCCCAAACCACCACGAAAGGGGGGAGCCCCACCCCCCGTTCGAGATGTATATTTTTCCAATATTTTTTTGATATACCTACCTACTTAATCTTTAAATTTTTGATCATAGAGTAACAAAACAAATCAAGTAATGTGTTTAATCTAACTTCTATAAGTAATGGTGCCTATTAAGTTATTAATTTATTCAGTTTAATAGATCATATACAAGGACGTCCGACTTGCAGATTATGTATTTTTGCAATTATGCTTAGAAAGTTGAAACTTTCATATTTTCTTGTATATTATAGGGTATGAGAGAGACCCGATTGAGCAAAGTCGAACATAAATTTCTCTCCAGGGAGGGCAACGTAATTTATTATAACACTTTACTTACATATAGTTAATTAATAATGCATACAACGTACATAAAGGTCGTTAACCAGTTCTGATACTAGGTATTTAGCGATTGTATTGTCCTTATCGTCCATTATGTATACTTAACAGATAAAGATGCCACTGTATTTTGTCGAAGTTGGAAACTGTAGGTCCATTGTAAACAATTCATAAAGCAATTATACAATTGAAATTAATGAGCGATAATATATCATGGATATACTTATCAATACTCAATACATATAAATAAAATCGAAATGTCTGTTAGTGTTTTCAAAATAACTGTTTTTTAACAAAACATAATCATTCTTTTTTCAAATTTTTGTTTGTATGTCTTTCTGTTTGTTCGGACTAATCTCTGGAACGGCTGAACTGATTTTCATAGCCCTTTCACCGGAGGAGGAAGGAAGGAATAGAGGAAGTTATGGGTGGATTTGGAAAATACATGGTTCCCGCGGGAAATGTGAAAAACATAATTTCATAAATGACGTATATTGATGATATACCTACAATGCAGTAGGCACAGGGAGGTCCTTATTTAAATTTTACTAAATAATTACTAATTATATAAATAAATAAAATTGAATTTAGCAGATTTAGTATGTAGTCGGTACCTACCTACGTTTTATTTTGTATTATTGCTGACATAGATGACTTTAATTAGGTATTTTTTTTGGTACAGTTTAATAACGAATGTTGCTTGTTATGAATTATTAGTTAATTATTATTAGTAACTCAAATCTAAGTGAAGAAAAGAAAGAAAGAAAAATATTTATGTTCGGTCAGTAAAACTTAAAACTAAACCAAACTACAAAAAAAAATTACAGACAATAAAAAAACACTGATCAAAATAAGGTATCACTCAGCACAAAGATGCAACTAGCTGCAGCGCTGGTTTTCAGTGGGAGCCTTTAAACGGAAAAAAAGAAAAATGAATTATAACAATGAATGTTTTAAAAATTATATAAAATATAACTAAATAAACAAAGCCTAATAATAATAAAATCAACTATAATGCAAGCTTGGGAAAAACGAAAGAAATATTCTAGGGCTAGACATATCACATAGGTATTAATTAGGTATGCCGCACAAAATATGAGACAAATCAGTTAAATGAAATATAGTGATGAAGCTGAGCAGCAAAAATATAAATATAGGTACCTATACGTACTAATTACTGTATCTGTACACGAGACTTTGTAATTAGATACTTGAGTAGTCTACTATCTTTCTTGACACGTTTCGTTTGTACTTGTACTAGGTATTAGGTATTTAGTCCAATCAAATTCCCTTGAAGTCCTCAGAGAAAGCTCAGAATGATGATTCTTTTTTGTTAAGTTTGTTTTTTGAAATCAAAACAACCTTATTTAGTGGGGGCGGAATAATTTAAATTGTTTCAATAATGTCTATTCTATTTATTTATATATTTTTTTTCTTCGACTTCAAAAACACAAACTTATGCAGGAAACTAATAAGCAAAAGAAAACATTATAATATTTTCTATCTATTGATCACTTTTTAAAGGAGATAATGGGTAGACAATCAATCGTGCCCTGTTTTCCTATCCTTAGGTTTGGAATTGTTTTCCCAAATTTATATGAAATTTCATTTTGAGGACTTCCGAAATATGCAGGTTATATGTATTCGAAAGCACTTTATTCTGTGGTATTATTAAAAAACGTTTTAGGGCTGGTTTCACAACCTTCTGTAAAAAGTCATACAGTGTTACCTTAAGTATTGTCACTTTCTTTAAGTCAAATGACAAGACAAATTTGTGAACATAGATACTCTTAGTTATGGGAATCAGCAATCAAGCACTTATCAGAAAGTACTGTAACAGTGGAGTAACGTGCCCTGTATAAAATTTAGTTGGGGAGGGCAAATGGAGGGAAAGATTTCATACAAAAGAAACAAAAAATGCTTGTTAAAAATAAATATGACAATAAATTAACCTCAGGATGTTTCCAACTTTTGGACGCACGTTTAACCCGAGAAAAAAGAAAATGTTTTTTTTTGTCTTATGTTATTTCAGAAGTAAAAACTCTATAGGCAGCTTTTTTATGTTTTTCCGGGAAGCACTAGATTAAGTGAGATTGTGGATTTGATTTTAGTATTTCTTGCTTTCACACGTAGGGGCCCTAAGAGTTAAAACTAATTAAACGTCAGATTTATGTAGCTGCCGTGGGTACCTATTTCATTTACATATTCTGTGTTTCTATTCTGTTGACTCAGAATGTGGAAGTCCACATTAAGCCAAGTGGCTTGTTGTATTTGTGCTTGTGCTTACCACGAAGTTATCTAACACACGATAGTAATAATTAATAACACAGATATTGCAATGTAGATACTCCTACATGTTATTTGCGAAGATAATAATTTTCCATATACTTAATTAAAACCGCTAGGCTATGTTATTACTTATTAGTACTGGTAATTAGATCAATTGTTACTGGGCAGAAAAAAATCATAAATAAGTTACTAAAGTTTATATTTTTAAATATCTGTCTGTCTGACCTTATTAATAAGTATTATATAATTGTAGTTAAAAAATAAAGCTATCGTTTTCGCTCTAATAAGATTTCGAATATTCATTTCGACACTTACCTACCTAACTTTATGTTACGAAAATATAACAACGGATCTTTTATCAAAGCTCTTTTAGTGTTTGGATTAAAAGTTTGTGGGTTTCAATTTTAGATTTTATTTCTTGTAGATCTCTGGTAATTACCCGCCAAGTCCATTCCCACCACCAAGCAGTCCTCACCTCTCCTCCTCCGGTAAAGAATTTTTCATTTCTCATACTCGTAAAGTAGTGTTGTTTTGATCTGAGTATTGGGTGGAAAATGCTGCTTTCCTCTATAGGGAATAACTCGTACAAATTGCTTCCCACTTAAGGGCCGGAATGAAGTTTAAAAATAGAACTGCTGTTATCTGTGAAGCTTTATGTAAAAAATAAACTAATTAAAAAAATGTAAGTTAACAGCCAGTGTTTAAATACCTCGGGAATTGATTCTTTCCACCCTCGGTTAACAATCTATTATACTCGCTCTAACCCGATCCGATAAACTCAACTTTCAACTATACTCTTTCAGTGCGGTACAAGGTCAAATAAAGTTATGCTCTTACTTAGTACGAAATACTAAGAATGCTATTGATGTGTTTTGTGATTTGTGTTAACCATAACACTTTTTTACTTAAGTTAAGCCACTATGGCATCAAAAGTATTGCACTTGATCTAATCGCCTCTTATTTTAGTGATAGAACACAAAAGGTATGCATAAATGATTGAAAGTCGCGAGGTTTTTCTAACACTGTGGGCGTCCCACAGGGTTCAATTCTGGGTCCTTTTCTATTCCTAGTATACATAAACGATTTACCACACCATGTCAGCGGCATCTGTGAGATTGTACTGTTTGCTGACGACACATCCGTCCGTCAACTGACGTATCAAAAGTGCTTGTAAACTGAGCCTACTTGAAATAAAAGAATTTTGAATACGATTTAGAGAAATCTATGTAATTCTTAACTGTTCGGCAAGTGAGACACGTACGGTGTCACTTAGTTGTTAGTTAGACTTATAACGCATCGAACGTGTTATAGAGTCTTCAGGACAATAAAAAACCCAAAAAATAATGACAAGCATTGCAGACCTTCTATTAATTAAGATCGTGTCGTCATTGGAGGGGCGATAGCGGTTAAGCACCACCTTGAATAAAAATAAATACATTATGTAAGTAGAGAGGAACTACCCGGCTGTTATGTTAGGAATAATAGAGATAGGCAAATGAAACAATGTCAAAGGGCACTGCATATCAGGACCTGATAAGACTACGAGCATTTACATATATGCATGATGCCAGTAAATGATACAGCATCTAAAACCTATATACTTACTTACATAAATTAAATGATAAAATCGAAAGTTACGTAGGTAGGTATTAATTTATTTTTTCTTTTACAATTTAATTGTTGTAAGATGCCGTAAGTTAAGGGATGTGGTTACAAACAGGACAGTGGTTAGGGATAAGATTATATCAGTGAAATCCTTATATTTTCTTTAATGAAATTATAAAAAATCGAAACATAAATAATAATTAAATAAAAGATATAATCGAAACTTAAATAATAATTAAATAAAGTAAATATAGGTACTTACATAAAAGCGTTTGATTTATCTGATAAAAGTTTAAAAACTAGTACTAGAAGTTTCGACAGTTAAAAAGTTCTCTTGAAAATTTGAATCGACAAAATAATTACTTAAACACATTGTTATTTTTTGTTAGCATTGCAGTCATTTATGCTATAAAACATAGTATTATTTAGTAAAATATAGTAGTAATACTACATGTATTATATATTCTGAGGTAACACCTTTTATTCGGACTACATAACTAATCATATTAAAATGATTTGTTTGCGTTTGAGTCGCGCGGAAGATTTGCAATACATAGCGGCGTCGGCGTTACCGTTAGTGAAAATCACCTTCAAGGCTTCTCTGTATAATTATGTGTTTCATATATACTATCAGATGTAATATGTATATGAAAAGTTCTGTATGATAATGTGACAAGAATCAAATTGCGTATCGACTAGGCATGCTGAAAAGCAGCTAATAAAATGAAATCGGCTAAAATTTTGTCAAAATGGTTTATAAAAATTCAAATTCAAAGCAATTTTGGTATTAGCTGATAAATATATAGGTACCTACTAGCTAGTTTATTAAAATAAAGGTCTGTCAATACAATTGAAAGCAAATTGCTTGCCTCTAGTGTTAGGATAGGTAAGGTACTGTATTTCATATTTGTTTTTAGTTGATCATAATCTAGGTAGGTGCTGCTGACTAGTAGATATTCATAATTTCACAATGAAACTCATGTTTCTATCAAAATGTTGTGTATGTATTTATGTAGGTAGGTACGCTTGTTTCATCACTAAACCCATCGACCTTAAAGGTCTCTGTCATTACCTAATCGTCAGGCTTAAAACTCTATAACACGCTAATTCCTCTATACACACGTAGGCAAGTAACAAAAGCCCTTAGCAATAAAAATAAGTAAGTACATAACATTTATCGACATTAATCACAATTAATGTTAGCGAAAGATAACAAGCAATTAAGACGTCTCTACAAATAAATACGATTAGTTTAGTTACTGCACTTTGTACACTTCGAATGTTATCTTTGTTTATCTTTTGTTGATAATAGTTGACCGAGGTTTGTCTGATAAACGAGATCCGGTATCCGGACGAATGAAATGGAAATACATTTCTGAAAGAAAGGATAAAGCTGATATTCGTATGGTGATAGTGCTACAGTTGGTAGACTATAACATGTTATGTCAGCCACTGACGATCAAGTAAGCCCACACGGCTTGACAGCTGATATAACTGAACATGCTGTTTGTGACCAACAAACGATCAGTTTTATCGGACGTTAAGCCGTTAGCGCTGCAGGCATGTGGGCTTATTGGATGGTGAGTGCTTAAAGTGTGACCATTATTACAGAAAAGAAAAAAATTGACTAACAGTTAAGTTTTTCATAAAAAGGTTAGTATTTCATATCCCGACCCAGAATATGATCGATATTATCCTCGTGATTCTAAGGCATATAGGTTAACCATTGGATATAGGAGGCAGTTTAGTAATATAATAGTTATTAGGTTTTTTTTTTGTTTGAGTTTTGCCATTAGTGACGCATCTTCCTGCTTGCATGAAATAGTTTTCATATTATAAGTACACTAAAATTATGAAACTTGGTTTGCCTTTATTAGAATACGGTACACATCTTGTTATACTCGTAAGTAATGTATAATGAATGTCTAATAGAGTTTGGACATAGTCAAGATTGATGGCAAAATTCAGTTCGTGTCTTCCATTCATTGTTGTTTTACTTACCATGAATATTTTATGAACAGTAAAGTAATTTACAGCCGAAATATACTTTTAATCGTGTGTTAAATATATTTCTTTAAATAGATAGAATAATATTAGTTATTTACAGTATCTATCTACGTAATTAATACATAAGCAATAGGTAAGTTTTCCTGATTCAAGTTAATTTTACAAAAAAATTGTGACAAAATTAACATTATTGGCTAGCAATTAAAAGATTGTAATAAAAAATGAAAGCGCTCATTTATCATGTAATGTTTTTTAGTTGAAAATTACTTACTAAATCAAAATCATTAGTATATCTATTGTCTATTTAAAAAAAAAACTCTGTACCTTTCATTAACGAAACGCCCAGACTTTATCATCAATGATAAATGCTCTTCCCCAAAGTCAATTTTAATAAATTTTCCCAAAATTCACATATACATTTTTAGATTTAGGTTTTTTTTCTTAGAAAACTCTATTTAAATGATTTTTAAACACCATCATAATATATTGAATAGCAGTATATGTATGTATTATCTTTTCTCTAAAATGTAAAGCGTTTGATAAATATATAATTAGTTCGTAATTAGATTCACATCATTTCAGTTTGAGTTGGAAGTTTTTTTTTCTTTTTATTCTTTACAAGTTGGTTCTAACACTTTTGAGGGACACTTCTAACTGTACACGTATATAAATATTCAGAAGCTGGGTGTTGTAGAAATTTCGAACAAGTGCAGAATTTGGAAACAGTTCCAGAAGGACTTAGAAGGGACTTCTAAATCCTAATCCTCTATACTAATCAACAAGTAGGTATGTTTGGGGCACAATACGTGCTTTGCCAGTTGATTCGCAATCAGTCGTTAACCCGTCTGTTGGGCAAGCAGACTACTGCAGCTCGCTACAGAGTCTGCCTTTTGAGTACGGCAATCGTAACAATTATAAAACTGTGTTGCGTATGGTCAAGGTTAATTTGTATTCTAACGCAAAATCATTTTCAGAGAGACCTACTTAAGTGGCCTATTAAATGTTGAAAATATATATACTATTCAGGTCATAACCTCAGACCAATTATAGTTGTCTGTTATTTTCTGAGGAAAACGAGCTTAGATTTGATATATATCTTAAACTAAACTAGAAGTTTTTGGCCGTTTTTTACACAATTCAATTACACAAAAAGGTATTTTTACTTAGCTCTTTAAGCGACGAACATGATTACAACTATTTAACACCGATCTATAGAGACAGTTTTTATAATCGCATTAGATAGTTGATCATATACTTTAGCAGAAAAATAACGTCTAGCGAGGCAGGTCCTATACAATAATTGGTCTGAGGGTCATAACTGATATCTACTACAACTGCTAAAGTGAGTTTGTTTATTTCTATGTTTGTTACGTTTTCATATATGAAATTATTCACGTTGTTAATGCACAATTTTTTTTTTCACTAGTAAAAAAACTAGGTCAAAGTTCAATGACTTCATTACGAAATAGAATTAAACAGGATGTTTATTTTTTTCATAAATTAAATTTTTTTTTTCGCTAGCGCGTGAATTCGCTTGAGATCATTTTTAATATCGGTAAAGGGTTTCTTGTATTGGACTGATAGGTAAATGCCGGAGCAGTTTACAGACGGTACAACTAAAACGGTGCATAGTGCGTTCCGTATTCATCGCAAATTCGTAAATCATTTTGTCGAGTTATAAAACGTCTTTACATAAAAGCGCTATTGTTCCCGAAGGATAGAAAAGTAACTTTTACAATAGTGTAGCATATATTAATTTATTCACACAATAACTTATCATTACTCTAATTATCATTAGCCTAATATCCCAGATTCTTCAATAGGTCTGTTAAAGTAAAAATAAATTAAGGAGGCGTCACTTTTACTCGTGTCAGGTTATGATAGTTGCATGCTCTTTGAGCCGATTTAGCAACAAAAAACATTCTTTTAAAATAGGTCGAAGTTAGCAGGTTGTATTGAATTGATACTCGATATGGAATTTGTCCTCCAATTAATACCAATAAACGCATCCTTATAATTATGACGTCGGTCGCCAAACTTTAAAATTTTAAAATGCAAGGATAGATAGATACATGGATATAAGGACCTATTAGAAATATTTTGCATGAAAACATAAAAAGTTCATATTTTTCAGTTGAAAAAATATTAGTTATGCACTTCGGCTCCTATAAGTGGACATCAACACCTTGAAGTTATGGGAAATACTCCCCAGCACCCTGTATATATATATATTACTGAAAACAGGAAAATTAATAAAGAAATCGAATTAGCCGCCGTAGTTTCATGGACTTACTTCCTTATTATTTCAGTTAAATTATGCACATGCATGCGAAAGGCTGAAGGTCTTGGAATTTACAAAGAAATTATGTTATTTACATGAATGGCATCAATTTTCATTGTTCATCGTTCGTTGTGCGTAAACCAAACTTGCCAGTCGTCATTATTTCTTAGTTTTCATATTGAAAGTAATAAGGAAATGATGGTCATTATGTGTTTTGCCTGCTAATGTAAGCTATATTCATTTATTATGATAACAACATCGGCTACCATTAGAATCAATTTATAAATATTATGCTTTTTTTGATCCGAGTTTATTGTAAACAAAAGATTTTATATAATAATAACTAGGTAGATAATAACTGATTTTGAAGATTTCAAATGTATTCTAGATTGTCTTCGGACTAAATACTAATTTGAAGTTATTATCGTTTTTGCCGTACTTATTCGTACTAAAAAATCTCTCAAGTGTGAAAGATTCATGCGGTGAGAAGGGTTCAGTATAAATCTCGCAGCAAACCTAGAGGTGTCGTACGGTTCGGTATCAGACTATATGGAATTAAATCTTGTATAAAAATTGTAATGAATTCCCGCGAAGTCAGACTATTCATCTAAATATGACTCCACTCTTGACCGTGGACACATTGGTTTGGTCTGTTATATAAAATTGGACTAATATATATATTATTATTTTTTAAATCATGTATGATATTGTGCAGTTGCAAATGTGAGTCTCACACTTCACATTATATTTGAGTACGGAATCGGAAATGTATGATTTATGCATCCTATTCGTATTTGAAATCATATCCCAACCCTTAATGCTCAAATATTTCCTGTTTGGGTATCATGTACATACACTATGACTAGTGAGTAGAAAGTAAAATATAACAAGCTGTAGCTTGAAACTGAATAGGGTAGTTGGCTCATATCAAATTTAATGTGAACAGTATTAATTTCATAGTTTCATGAAACAAATAAAATATAATCCATCATGGCTGATAGCGTTTTGGCTCATAGTGTCCAAATATATTAAAAAATATTTTTTTATATATTTATGTCTCAAAAAGATACGATAAATTTTTTAAATCTAGTGGAATGTACAATTTAAGAACCTTTATAAAGGTGTCAACTAGCCTATTAGAGAAAAACATTTGAAATACATTTGACATAGTTATTAGTTAGTAGTAAATGTCAACTGTTTTCGATCCACTCAAGCAGATTTAAAACAAAAGGATTTGAAAGGATTGAAATAAAGGAAGAGTGACGGATTACAAAGGAACGTTTTCTTGATAATTATTTCCTTTTAATGCTACGGAACTCTATAAAAGTTTTAAAATAAGCGACGCTTAGGATTTTTAAGTAAGGTTATTTTGATTGCGATCCGTAATATCATAGCAATCATAGTGAGCAGACACGCAAGAAAGAAAAGGTTTCTGTTGAAGGTTATTCTTATATGTGGTATACAAGCAAATGACCATTCTTACAGAATTGTTTAAAAGAAAGATAATACATACATGTTGTGGACTGCTGTTTTAATGCAAAATTAAACGATTTAAGACTACGGTTTGAGTGCGATAATTCCTACTCCGGGTAGATAAAATAAAACTACAAATTCAGAAAATTATTAAGATCAACGAACATCAAAATCAGCAGATTAGCTATCAGAAATAGCAAAAAGTTAATTATAATCCTTAGCGGATGGGAATAGCCACTTGTTAGTGGTAGTTCTCTTATGTAAAAGCCTTTCGTTTGGTATGGTTTGCAACACTTCTTAATTTATTATTTACTTCATCCGAAATTCAGAAAAATACGGTGATATATTTAGATTGCGGTAGGTACGCGGAAAGAACTGAAGGAGTTATGTCGGATTAACCATAACTTTGTGGATAGAATAATATGTATTTACATTGTCGAATAGTCAAATAGTCTTATTAGAATTCCTAAATAAAAAGTACGTATGGTTTGTTTCAGATGCGTCGGGTTGCAGAATTCAAACGCGACAATGCCAGCCTCCTCGACGGGTTGTTGCCTGAACATGAGAAGGTGGCCTTCGAGGATCACAAAGTTGTGAATGTTATGAAGGGCCGTGACGATAAAGGCAGAAGAATACTCATTGTTAGTGTTGGAGGTAAGCTACTAAACTATTAAATACCCATGTATAAGTAATTAATTATTTTCGAAACAGCAAATTTATTTGAAGAACAAAGCCTATAGCCATGTGGCACGTCGATTCTCTTTCTACAAACGCCAATGCTTTGAAAATTATGTAAAATGTATGGGAATTGACCATACTATCAACAGATCACGTGATCTAGTTATCGATAGCATGTTTCATTCCCTCACATTTTGTTAGTTTTCGAAGCGTTAGTGTTTGTAGAAAGAGAATACACGTCTCACATGGCTACAGGCCCTGTAGATATTTAAAATTAAAACAGTTTATTGAACTACATAAAAATGTATGCTGTGCGTTACACAAAAATCTGTTACATAGACGAAATTATCTTATGTCGATCTATAAAAACTTTAATAATTAAGTAAGGTAGGCGGTTTATTTTTACTATCTTGCACGAGGCATGGTGATGTAATATCGTTAATAGAACAAATTGAATTGCAACTGCTTATGTTGTTCTGTATTTTGTTTTCTGTCATAAAAAATAAATTTTCTCTAACAATTCGATCTAATTCCACCGGAAAATTAACAGTTATGAAAAACATCTGAGCTTCTTCTTCTTCTTTCATATATATTTTTGTTTTTTCATAGTGTATGGGGTAGGTATTACGTAGAGTTTGAGGTCCTAAACTTAAAATATTATCAAGTAGTATAGATAAACTTAAAAATTAGTTTGTATCTTAATAGAAATCACTTTTTTCTGATATTTATAGATACGATACAATATCAAAAGAGCAACTGTTGAGTTTCTTGCCGGCGCTTCTCAGCATTACCTGCCTTCCGAACCGATGGTAGAGCTAAATAGCAACTTGATGTTTCAAAAGTGTTAAACTAAGCCTACTTGAAATAAATGAATTTTGATTTTTTTTCAACGAAACATGAATTATACATGAATATTGCTCGTATAAACTTATTAGACATTGTCACTTTTACTGCGTACATCCTCTTATGTACATTGTACAATTGCACATGCGCCGTGTTTGTTTGCAGTGTTCATAAATCTGCATAATACAATGACACGATGACAATAATCTACTTGGATAAGAACGGATATTGTTTCGCATGATAATAATTGATGGAGCTCAGTTGCAAGTTGCTACAGGATTCTGTGTGTAAACATATATAAGAGCAAATTAATAATTATTACCACTTCAAAGTGTCTAGCTTCAATAGCTCAACGGTGAGAGCGGTCGGACTCATCACCGAGGGGTAGTGGTTCGATCCCCGCCCCGTTGGTCTATTGTCGTACCCACTCCTAGCACAGTCTTTCCCGACTAATTGGAGGGGAATGGGAATATTGGTCATATTATAAAAGATATGACAAATATTCTTTTCCTTTAAAAATAATAAAAAATAAAAAAAAATGTTTATTTGTTTTTAATTTAATTGAATATAATATGAACAGTTGGCTTATTCATTAACTTATCACCACTTTAGTGGATACCTACACGTTTACCAACTAGCTATTGTTTTTTTTATTATTCTCTACACGTTAGCCCTTGACTATAATCTCACCTGATGGAAGCGGGCTAATTTGTTAGAAGTAGGATGAAATCCATACTCCTTTCGGTTTCTACACTACATCGTACCGGAACATATTATGTTTTTTGTGCCGGAACGCTAAATCGCTTGGCGGTACGTCTTTGTCTATAGGTTTGTGGGTGGTAACTAGCCGCGGCTGAAGCCTCCCACCAGCCAAAATGGTGATTAATTCTACGTCTTTGTTTCCCCGCTTTACATTTAGAAAAACGTACCAAATAATTATTTTTAAAGACTGTAATAATTATTATTTATTATTTACTATAAAAATATTATGTTTAAGATATTCTGCATGTTGGTGTATCTCAGTTTATTTTTTTTTTGTTTTAAGGTACGTGGGACCCTAAGAAAGTGAACGCAGACCAATTGTTCAGGCTGTTTTACTTGATCCACGAGGCAGCCATGTTGGAGCCAGAGTCTCAGGTGCGAGGGACCGTCGTCCTGATGGACTTCCACAAAATGGGCTGGAGTCAGGTAAGGAGCTAAGGTTTATAAAGTTCATCTAACATTTGCTTCTTGTAATATACAAATAACAATTATGATCATCTAAATTAATCTGTGGTATTTGCATTAAGTTTATGTTTGATGCGATTAAGTTTATAAGCCGATAGACGTTGGGGTCCCAAATTGATGATGTCAATGATGATGAAGTTTATGTTTGATCTTTAATTATTCTTCAAAGAATTTAATAAATATTTCTTACATTTACTGTTTCTGCAATCATTTATCTGCTGTTCACATCTTAGCATAACATAACCATGCTAAAGAAGACTGGCAATGTTTACTGCATTCGACAAGTAGGTAGGTACTGCAGTTTTACGGTTGTTAAAGGAATTAATAACGTCTCATCTTGCAATACTTAGTTAAAAACTGTGCATTTTTTTTGTGCACATTGCATTGAATTCCTTGTTTTGTTATATCTTTGGAATTATATGATAGTTTTCTTACATTATTTTACTTGCACTTGATTGCAGAGGATTTCTAATCTGAATGGCCCATTTGATTCATTAGATTCTATAACTGACAGTAGCGGTTTACTTGGATGTTATTTGATTGACCATCAATTGTTTTTTGGTAGACATAACAACTGATTTTGTTAGGCTGTCGCTATTGTACCAACTATACTTTGGCAACTTCGTTCGTAAAACTCCCGATGGTCCGCGCGGGCTGGGGGGCGTGTAGCGGCGATGAAGTCTTTCCCCCCGTCGCCCGCATATCATGGGAGTGTTATCAACGAACTTTCCAGACTATAGTCATGATATACATGATAGAGAATCTTTATAATACCTATATATTATGTAGCTCAGTAGAAATAGAATGTTTACTCCTCTGTGCTCTTTATCGTCGTTCAATTTATCGTTCATCAATCTAGACGTAGGTAATAGGTATTATCTCAGCACTTTCACTGCGCGTGCGCATATCGCAAGCTGATTGTGTTATTGCTAAACAGTCGTAGGTATGCATAATACGTCTTTGCAAACTTGCACCAATGTGTTCTTTGTCTGTGTTGATTTTCGGTCTTACACACACTATAAGCGTAGAGCGTGTGTGTGCATTGGTATTCATAAAATAAAATGTGTGCCTTTAGCGCGATTTTACTCCTTTCGAAGGAACTCTTTTGTTGAAAAACTCGATGTACTTTGTTGTTGTGTGAATCACTAATCGTTAACAAAGTGATAGGTAGGGGCAAAGTACAAAATGACACATGTACGGGAACATAATGTACTTAGATATTTTAAGGACAACAAAGATAATATACGACGGATAATACAAAGAGCGTAACGCCATTGTCTCTTTATCGGTCTGTTTTGTTAAAGTGTTACAAAATACTCGTGCGCTGAAAGATTTATTTCCTACAAAGGCACGTAGGTCTAATGTAGTCTACAAATAATTACTTCTTTGTGTGAATAATTTCAAACTATACTTACAATTTGTTGTAAACAACTAAATTTTTGTGAATACAGAAAAGCGATTGAAGAAGTAAGCACATAAAAATGAATTACCTACTCTATAAATCGACTCAGACTATAGATCTAATTAATTAGACCCCTACTAGACATATAATTATGAAAAATTCAATTACATATTTTAAGTTTGATTTAAATGACATTTTCAGCTTTTTGTAACGTTAGCAATAAATATAAAAATTTAAAAAGGTATAAAAATGTAAGCTTGACGGAAAAACAAATGGCCCACTTGATGTTAATATTACCATATGGTATACATATACAATATGGATGGATATAACCATATGGTATACATATACAATATGCATGCCACACATATTTAGGTAGCATCAACATTATTGGGTAGCATACGAAGAGCAAATCTGTAACGCATATATGTGTTATATTATGTGTGTGTGTTATATGTTAGATATATGTGCCTCGTATGCTACCTATTTTTAAATCGGTCCAGTACTTTTGAGTTTATTCGTTACATACAAAGATGATACAAAGGACGTTTTATTAGTTTCATCTGGGATTTTGAAAGCTAATTATTGTTAAAGCTTCCACATAGCTTCCTACTCGGGTAGTCATCGTTAGGGTTTCTGTATGTGTTTCGATATTTCTAACTTAAACTACGTATTCAAACAGGATCTGATATCGAATAACCTTGACTTATCTACGAATACGTACCTACCTAGATAATTATTCCTACCACAATAATGAATAACAAAAATTAATAGATTACATTTATCAATAAACATTCAGGTATTTTGTAATCTAAGACGTAGATTAATACGTTTATAAGATTAAAAATAGGTGACGAAATATATGCAAGTATTCATTTATGTTTTTCATTTATCAGTCACTGTCAGTGCAAATGCAAAATTTGCACAATGAGATTGCTTAAAACGGCAAAACATTGGTATAAGTGAGGTGAAAAATTAAAAATTTCAATTTATAATTTTTTTTTGCCGATTTTTAATATATATTTTGCAAAAAAATTATCTGAAACAGTTATACTGTTTCAGATTATTATTATATTATATAATTAATTTATCATAATATTTATATTTTATTATTATTATTACATACATGTATGTACCTAATATATGTCTAGAACAATCTAAGATGTATTTAAATAAACTTGAAGTGTCTGTCTGTTATTTCAAAATACCTGGGTTACATCAAGTACTTATAGTTATCCACACGATACCAAAACACAATCTAACATTTTTAAAATTTTTGTCTGTCTGTTTGTCCGGGTTAATCATTTGAACGGCTAAACGGCTTGAATGGTGTACTTTTATTGGAGGTTATTGAGCAGCATATAGGCTACTTTTTATACAGGAAAAATCTATGGTTCAGGCTTTGTGAGAAACTGAATTTCACGCGTATACTACGTTGCGGGCGTCGCTATAGGCAAATATTTTATAATACAGATATGTCACTAGCGCGTTAAAAACTGTATATATACATAAAATATATATAATGGAATTAAACAAAAAATTGTGCACTTTTTGCGGTGATTTTGTTGATCAGTAACAATAATTATGTCTATAGTATAAAATGTCGTTAGCTATAGGTATATAACGATTGTAGGTAACAGTAAGTAGGATTCTGCTAGACAAACTTACATAATTACTTTTCTAATGTTTACCGTCCGTATTGTAAACAGATGTGTGAATAGACATTATTGTCATTGTTAATGATCTTGGTGTCATTAATCTATTTATCTACATACCTAGTACATTAGAATGGCGTAATATAATAGGTACTTATTTGCATGTTTATTGTATGTAAGTCACGTAATCAGAAAAAAAATTAGAATAATTGAAAATCAAAAATCAAATTGCGTAAAAAGCGTTGGAAAACTCGTAAAAATCGTTGGATTTAATATTCCCTGATGATGAATTTAATTTTGTACTCATATTATTTTGAATCTATCCACTGGTCTGAAGAGAATCCAATCGCACTTGGCTCATCGGGGGAAAAACGTACCACTGAAAGAAAAATGAAATATATTTCTTTGACTCCTTTTCTTAACATGTAAACATCTTTCAATATTTAAGGAAAAAATATACTCAATACAATTATATATTTTTAAGATAATAACTTGAACAGGTATACGTAACAAGCCCTTGGCCTTTGATTAATTAAACGATAAAACGTTCGCTTTACGCGTCTTAAATGAAGCAGTTTGCCATCAGCGCACGTAACGCCCGTCTTTGTTCTTTAACCATTATAAATTATAACATTATCATTAGACACTTATAGCTTGGGGAGTTTACTTCCTAATCTTCGATGATCCCTTTTTAGTGCAAATCAGCAACCATTAATTATATCACAAAATTTATCGCCACATTCTTTAAAGTTTTAGTTTAAATGTCTTATCCGATAAAATCTAATATCCTATACAATGTGGTTCACCAATCTAGTGATCTTGTGGTGAGTAAAAATTCAGTGTGTGTGTGTAGGAAACGCACTATAAGAGCTACATCTCTTCTTTCTTAAAAAAAGGATAGCCTAAAGCTATGTTTTCTTTCCAATGTAACTTTCTTGGATAGCTCTCTTATCCAGAGCGGCAATTTTGCGGTTCCATGTATTGTTTATGTAGATCATTTACCTATCTACAGTAATATTCTTTTGCTTCGGGAACCTTGCCAATCCGGAGTGATAAAAGTGACAGTATTTGTAAACTAGTTCGATCTAGAGTGATAATCCTATTGATTTTAGAAACTTTTCTATCTAGATGTATTGTTTTGGGAATCCTGTTTAACCAGATGAGTAAAAGTGACTTTGCCTTAGTTGCCTTGGTTGTTGGATGTCATCAAAATATTTTTTATCTTAATACTGTTTTTCATATAAATTATTTCGAATAACAAGTTGTAAATTCGTATTATATGTGTTACGCTATAGTTATAAGAAATTGTCTTTATTGGTGTAGAGTGTCGATCTGAAGGAAAACGCAATGCAAGGCTTTGTCTCATGGGCCGTCACGTCCGAGGCTATGAAAATGATTGTGTATTCTGGAGACGTGGATTCGTTTACGTTTTACTTATATCGTGATTGTTAGGATACGAGTCGTTTCTACTCCAAGTTAAATAAACAATACGATTTTTAAGAGATAGTGGTAATTTATTTAATAATAAGTTACTTTTTTATAATTTTTTCATTCTTTTCACGAGATCAATTCTCTCATTCAGTCAGTCCATAAGTCCCATCGGGTCCCAACATAAATTCACGAGTAGATTAATATCATCACGCCTCATTCCCGTAGGGGTAGGTGGTAAAGACTACGTCCTTCCGTTTGCCATGGATCCTTCCTTGCTTCTTGCATTCTCATCAATCCTTTCATACATGTCCTGAATTCGTTTAGATCGCCTTGGCCTTCCATTTTCAACATTTCTATTCACCATCATATTATTTAAATTAACCCAAATTTTTGCAACTCTATCTGTTGGTATAGTATCAGCCAATCTATAATGACCTTTCAGAGGATTCTTTACATCGTTCAAACCACAACTCTGCGCGTTGTGGTTGAATATCTACCTGATTGTATTGTAGTAATAACATGAAAACGCTATGAGATGTTATTACCTCTAGAGTCCTCACTAACCAACAAATGGTTTATCAATTAAGTTCATGTGAGTAAGCTTACATAGGCTTGTTTTTAGGGTTTATCCATCGTTCTTTTCATGTAATGTTAGTAGTTTATAGTTGTGTTGCCATTGTTGTTTTTGCTTTAACTTCAGGTTATTTTGTTAGACCACAAACAAACAGTATAATGTCTAAGATGTTGTTCTACGTGGATCAATATTTTAGACAAACTTCCGTTCATTACCGACAAGGTTTGAGAAGGATATGGGACTTCCTTCAGCGAAGTAAGGACATTGACAAAACATACAACACTTATCGATAATATTTGAGTTTAGGTTAAAGATAATAGTTAAGTACCTATATAAACTATTTCCTAATATGTATCGAGTATAAGCTTACTTGATAGTACTTACTTGGAATTTAGATACTTGATGTTCGGTAAATAGCTAATCTATTTTTAATATAGAAAAGGTTTTGAGAAAAGTTATAATAACGAGAATTTATGAAATTTACTCAATGAATGATAGTCAAGAAACGAAAGAAAAGAAAACCTATAAAAATCCCAACACCATGCAACTGCATTTGATGCACTTGTAGTAATGGAAGGCTGAGCCGAAAATAATATATATTTAATTATCTAATGCATTTATACGACGACAAATTTTCGGGCGTATAGACACCTAATATAAGGTCTTCAGTAAGAGACACAAGAAACATTTTGGAATAAATAGTGCCTGTATAAATTTATGAGCAATTTCATTTTAATGTTTAATGTTTACTTTAAGCGATATATTTGTAAGAATATAATTAATATTCCACTATTCTTCTTTACAGACTATGGGTCTCACACCGGCGTTCTCCAAGCGCCTGCTGACTTTTATACAAGATGCTTTGCCTCTTCGGTTGAAAGAGGTGCACTTTGTCAAGGAGCCCATGATCTTCAATGTTGTGTGGAAAATGTTTAAGCCTTTGATTAGAGAAAAACTAAAAACCAGAGTAAGTATATTCGTAGATACATTAATTGATTAATTATTTTGTATTAAATGTAAATCTATTTCATTAGGAGTTTTGTTTTTTATTTATATACCTAGTGTATATAAATAAAAAACAAAGTGTATAGTAGACACATTTGTAACTGTACTCGTTGCCTTATATTTCGTTTATTAGTTAACTTGTGCGGTGATAAGTGATTTAATTGAAGTCTATCCAGGGTTCGAGTCTCGTATTTTGGTACTATGAGAAAATTTGGTACTATTAGATATCTGTGTTTAGTTTCACACTTGAATGGATATACATCATTGTTTGATTTATTATGATGACGTTATGATGAATAGTTATGATGAGTAAACTACTTACTGAGTTTCTTGATAGCTCTTCTGATTGTAATGCCTTCTTCGTCTACTAACAGGTCTGCAGAATTACAAGATTTGACTGTTCAAAAGTTAGATTTAGCTGTTCAAAAGTATTTGTATAGTAGCCCAAACAATATAATGGATTTTGATTTTGATTTCAACACTCTATTCCAGATATTTTTCCACGGCTCCAATATGTCTTCCCTCCACAAACACATCAAGCCGACTCACCTGCCCAGCGACTACGGCGGTGAGTTAGATGAGATCGACTACTCGGCTGCTGACTGGTATCCAGTCATCAATGACGTTCTACCGCACATCAATAACTGGAACTCCTATGGTTTTGTCAAAAAAACGTAAACAAAACTTAGTTATTAAGCAAACTGCCATTGCAAACTATTATTAAATAGTTTTGGCAGGTATAGCAGGGAATTAAGTAGTTAGAACTTTGCCATAAATAAATTTTATTTTAATTTGAAGAATTGTTTAGGGTAGGTAGTAAATTTTAAAAATAACTGCAGTAGGTAAAAATGATCATTTTATGGAGGGTACCTAGTAAAAGAAAACTTTTCTCATAGATACCTAAAGTGATATACGATACGATAGTGAGATATACGATAAAGTTAGATTGAATTTAGAGTCACTCAACCATCCAAGTAAGAAGCGTTTTTTTTTATATTTTACAAACGTTGTCAGAAAGCTGTGTCTTACAACTTGGGATTTCTAAAGGAATCGTTTTCATAAAAAAAATATTTTATATCTATGTATAAAGAATTCTTAATGCAGTTTCTATCCTCCAAAGTTTGAATATTTGTTATTGGAGGGTAGAACGTAAGATAATTTACCTACATTCGTGCTACGTGGCGCCACTTTATTTTAACGCATCCCAACGGCAACTTTTTAAAAGAAACTGTTTATTTGATGAAACGCTACTCTCCATATCTAATAGCTATTAAAAAGTGAACTACCCTATTGCTAGTAATAGAATTTCGAGATTGCTCAGTACCACGTCTACATTTTTTAAATTATATTTATAAGGAAATTGGACTGCATTATAAAGCCTAAGTGTTAATTAAAAATGTATGTTATTCTAAGCGACGACGTTTTATACAAAATAATAATTATGATATTTTTGATACGTAGATTTGTTAACAAATATTATCTGTAGATAGTATACTATTTTAGACACAAAACGTATAGTTATATAATAATATAAACAGTATGTTTTTATTGTTAAAATATACGTAGGTACAAATTGTTATCATTTATTGTATTTATGAGTAGATATCATTTATAATGTCAGTGTGATTTGTAAAAATGTAATAATAAATACTTGTTTATAATAAATATTTTAGGACGCATTTTACACGAAACATTGCTAAAAATAGTGTAGCTGTAGTAGATAAAATATTATCTAAATATTCTTATGACATCATTTTTTTATACTTTTAATTCAATATAATTAGTAAATTACAATTGGGAGCAAAGAAATCAAAAACTTAGTTTGTCGATGTTCTATTTTTAGTATTTCTAAAGTAACATTTCTTTTTACTAAGAGCGTTAACAAATACTAAGAGTTTTCGATTCCAATTCATTTATTTTTAAAGACTATTAAATAAGCTATCAAACGGCGTTTGTTTCACTTTAATACGCCTCAGGCAGCTCGATTTCTTTGGTCTCAAGTGTTAATGTGTCCCAGAATTAGGTATTACAGTGTTAATCTATGTGGAGCTCAAGCAAATTGTTAATAATTAATGTTCAAATTAGGTTAAGATTTTATATGTTTAATACAACTCAATGCTTTCAGGACCTATTGATCCGATTCGCGATTGATCAATTAGCTGGTACTAATCCAGTTCTAAATGATTAAAGAAATTGTGATCATTCAATGAATTGTCGTTATATATCTTTCTGAGCCTAAACGTTCGTTCTTTGTACTAGATTACAGGCAATTAATATATTAGGTTGTAACATTAAATATTTATAATGTGTATGTAATGAATTTAGTAAAAATTGAGCATATTTCATGACAAAAACAGTAACCAATTCTTTCTGTCGTACCTATTTATTTTAACTCAATTATTAGTTTTTTTAACTTTATTAATTTTGTCCTGGTATCATAACTAAAATAAACTTCGATTTTATATTTAAATATTCAACGCGCCAATATAATAAAATAATGGCGATATATTACTTTCTTTATGTCATCAGGGTTTATCTAGAATTCTAGAAGGAATAGGTAATTATGAGTATGTGTTTAGTGTAAATTTACTGTGGCTGTGAGTGATAACGATATCTTTACCAGTTACATTCATTATGTTAACAACTTGTGGGTCCAATTCAGTACATTTAATTAAAGTTATAATTAATGTTTCTCGAGTGCTATCCTTAGCGTTGTTTAATCGTTAGTTACTAACATAATTTCGTTTATCATTAATTTTAATATTAATCTTCAATTTGTAGTACCTATCTTCGTAAATAATTTAAATATTTCGTTTGTAAGCTTACTAAATATAGTTTTTAATACAAACTGAATATTGTCACCAAATATTTTTGATAAGTAATTATTTTTTGCGGAGACGAATAATTTTTTAATTAGACAAATATAACTGTATGTAAAGGAAAAATTTTATGTGTAGGAAACCAAATCATTCCCAAAATATTATATCAAAACATTAAGTATCTGTTCATTGCTCAATTACAGTACCTATGTACGTGTGTGAAACATTTTGTTCAGTAAATTATAATTCTATATATTGAAGATCACTGTGTTTTTATTTTAATTAGTATTTAGTTATGTAGTTAACTTATAATCTCTACACATTAAGGTGATCTACCTATCCTACCGATCTACTGCTACTAAAGGCACAGAATCCATAGTCATCATCATTATCATCATTATCAGCCGATGGACATCCACTGCTGGACATAAGCCTCTTGCAAGGGCCTCCAAGCACAACAGTCTCGAGCCGCCATATTGGATTTCGCGGTTGTGTAAAGAAGCGATTCCATGATCATGATACTTTTCTAAAATGATCATCACAGCTTTTGCTATAACAGTGTGCATTCTCTACTTCATAATTGACCCTA
This sequence comes from Bicyclus anynana, assembly GCF_947172395.1. Lineage (NCBI taxonomy): Eukaryota > Metazoa > Arthropoda > Insecta > Lepidoptera > Nymphalidae > Bicyclus > Bicyclus anynana. Next base: position 5,797,849 of record NC_069085.1, on the reverse strand, counting down.
GAATCGAGTTATTGATTGGAAATTAAAATGTAACTTGTTCTGCAGTTCAGGTTCACTGGTGGGTAGGCTTCCGAAGCACTCGTTGGTATTCGATGTGTTGTGAATTTGTGATATATAAAAGCGCTTCGGTATATGTCGTATAGCTGTGTATAAATGTTTGTTTTTAATTGATCGTATCGCTACCATTTGTAATTTTCTCGTCCCAAGTCCCTTTTCCCTTGAGATCTGGAACCTGTCGTTAGATAATAAAAAGAAAACCTTACCTTTACTTTAATGTAGAGTGCAGATATCTCTTTATTTACTTTGGTGTGAATTTGCTGCGAATATTTTTCAAGTTATCCAATTTGGCATAATTTACGCCTGATAATTATGTTATAGCAAATCAATCAATAGTTGGCAGTGAGGCTAACCTTTTCATTTTGTGTAAGACTTTTCTCAATCAACTTTTCGTCGTCAACTATTAATATACTGAATTACTGACCAAGCCCGTGGCGTGGTCCAATCCCTGAGACATAGTTAGACCTAGGAGTGGCGAAGGTACAATTTAGAAAAAGGTAAGCCGTCCGGCGTCCCAAAGAAAAGGAAATTCATCATCATATATCTAGATACCGGGAATCGGTTTGCATGAATCTAGTAGGGACCTAACCCGTTCAGGTGTTTTTTTGTATGAATGTGTTGTTGGTTGAATTATTAATGTCCGTAAACCTAGTGGATTTTTAAAAGGGAACCCGACAGGAATCGGGTTGTTAGGAACCATCGTCCCTGATAACTAGTTGTAAAAAGTTCGTTACCGCGAATGAACATGTTCTTTTATTCTATGAAATATTAGTTTTAAAGTAAATTTATGGTTCAAAAAATGTTGAAAAAAAATCAAATTTTTAATAAATTACTTGAACATATTATAATTATTTTTTATTTTTCTGTACTACGTTTTTCAGTACTTTTTTTTTTCTGTACTACGTTTTTCTGTACTTTTATTTTTCTGTACGTGTTTTCTGTGTGTTTTTGTGTCATCACCAGTACGGGTTTTATTATTTTTAAATACCCTTAGAGTTCCTCTCTTTTACAAATGGTTTTCCAATTTCAGTCTAGTTATCGTATTTATCGGGGTTATTAGATTCGATGCTAAACTCTAGTCAATTTAGGATTTTATACTTTCTAACGAAAATGGTCCAGACGCTCAGACATCCAGATCCTCAACCTACCAAGAACATGGACCTTTTTTATTACTGGTAATGCAAAATATGAGGAACCATGTGACTACTGATTAAAACTAAAGACCGTATCAAAATTCAAGACTCCAGAAATTGTACGCGAAAAGTGACTTTGTTAGTCAAGTCAAGTCAAGACATAAGTAAGATACAGAAGAAATTTTCATAATTTTCATAATTCCAAGACTAAAATGTTTTACAAGTAGGTAATTATTTTAATAAAGAATTAAGGAAGAAAACTTCTATCTTTATTCACTGGTTATAAAGACAAAAGGAAAATGGATTCTATATAACAGATCCAACAATGAAGATAAAGTTAGAAACAGCTGATCAATAAATAAGAAGGATTTCCTTAACATTGTTCGTAATAATTGTGGGCATTTGATCTGGTTCAAGGCAGCATGAGTTTAATTTGTATTGGTTGTTTTCTTTGTTGCACGAGTAGGTAACAACAAAGAAACAAAACTTATGTATTATTGAATATTATAATTTAATAATCGCTGATGCCTTACCTTACAGGTACAGTTCGTTTCATGTAGGATGGTGCGGGTGACAGTTCGTTTCACTTTTGAAAGTTTGTCGCGATTCACGTTAATAGTACGAATTATGAACGTCATACAGGCGGCTGTCACCGTACCCATGCTATCTGAAAAACACTTTAGGTACCGTACCTATGTAGGTACAGTTACTATTAGTAGCGTTATAGATTTCCAAGGACATTAAATACATATTTTAATAGATAATTCGTTTTGAAGTTGTAACTTCAAAACACTGTTTCTTATTACTACTCAATATCTACGAGTAAGTGCCGTTCAGAAAAAAAACCTTTGCTAACTAATAATAACCTAATGTGTGACTCCCCGATATCTGACGTCACCCAGACGTGGGCTTTTTAACTCACGATCTCGGAGGCGCCCGGACTGATACACTCAGGCCAAAACACCCTTCCCGAACGGCCCTCTAAGTCGAGGCCCGAGTCTCAGAGGAGACGCCCTTAGAGAGTCGTTCCGCCCACTACTTTCTTCTGCCTTTGGGCCCCATCAGGCGATGCTTCTGCGCTCGCCCAAACCCCCCGGTGACGCCGCTGAGGTCCCATAAGGAGCCTACGGCACTTACACAATCAGAAAAAAAAAAAACTAATGTGTGACATTAAAATATAGTGAATGATGACTTGACATCATCATCTCCTTCACCGTATCCCAATTAATTGTGATCGGCAAAATATGTCAATATCTTCCATTAGTTTCTATATCATTCGTCAAGCTATCATCTACTCTTTTTACACTCCCACGGGGACGGGAACAACGCGGGTGAGACCACGGGGCGTCTGCAGTTTGCAGTTTTGATGACTTCCGTGGCGCAGTGGTAAGCGCGGTGGATTTACAAGACGGAAGTCCTGGGTTCGATCGCCGGCTGGATCGATTGATTGGTCGGTTTTCTTAATTGGTCCAGGTCTGGCTGGTGGGAGGCTTCGGCGGTGGCTAGTTACCACCCTACCGGCAAAGACGTACCGCCAAGCGATTTTGCGTTCCGGTACGATGAAGTGTAGAAACAGAAAGGGGTGTGGATTTTCATCCTCCTCCTAACAAGTTAGCCCGCTTCCATCTTAGACTTCATCATCACTTACCATCAGGTGAGATTGTAGTCAAGGGCTAACTTGTAAAGAGTAAGAAAAAAAATGTAATGAAAGTATTTTTAAAAATTTAAACATTATTTTGAAAATCCTTTTCCAGATATTTTTTTTTTATATGACAAAAATGCAACAACTAAAAGTGTCACAACAATATACTTGCAATGTATAGCTCAGTGTGGAATTTTCTCCACGAATATAACGGGTGAGTGGTCATGCCATGGCAGTGGGACAATCTCCGTTTATGCGTCGATTGACCACAGACCACAGTTTACCAACAGTCGAGCGCGGACTTCATAAAGCTTCGATCGCGTTCCAAAATTGTACAAAAAATCTCTTTCAATACGATAATCTGAATAAAGTTTAACGGAATATTTTTTTTTGGAAATATTTAATAAATTACGTAACTTTAAATCGTGGTTGGCGGTGGTTATATTAAGCCAATTCTAATAAAATTATGGTGTGATGAAATGGTAAATCGCGAAATCTGTGTCGAGTTGCTTAACCAGCAGCCTGAGTGAAGGGTTCCCAATTATATTGGTCCAGTGGAAGCAGATATTGTGGACGCGTCAACGCAAACTATATGCAAAAAAAATTTTTGCTCATATAAGTTATATTTAAGGAGATACAGATATAAATATGGGTTTGCTATTTGAATCAGATGATACACCATACGTGATGTTGGGGGATCATAAGATTAAATTAGAAAAAATGCCCATAACAGAAGAGTTTTACGTAAACAAAGCAAGAAATGAACTAAGAGAGACAGAGGAAAATATAGAAAACGGTCTTATAGATTTGAGAGCTCTGCTAAAAAGTAAGTACCTACGTTTAACTGACTAAAAGTTATTACAGTTGCTAGTTATTAATGTTTAGTTGTTTGTTATCTGTTAATAGATAATATTCTCATTAATGATAATAATTTATATAAAATTTTGTGATAAGCTAAATTTAAGTCGACACCTAATACCAAAGTTAGTGTATAAATACTTAAAATGAATTGTGTTAAAAAAGAATAAGAATAGGTATGTTAATTATCGGATTAATATTTATCTTATATTTAGTAATTAGTATTAATTCAAATTACTTAATTATTGAAACATAATTTTAAACTTATTGTGGGTTTGAGTACATTTTGTACAAATTGTTTTAAGTATTGCTGCAACGTTTTTTTCTCTGATATTTATGAAACACTTTCGCAAGCAAAGCCGATAAATCGACGTTGGTTCCGTATAAGATTTGTTGAATGTTTCCGAGTAGGTACTCACTAAAGCTAGCTGATTCCACTGCATGTGGTGTGACGTCACAGGATTGCTATCGCGTCATCTGAACTAAGGCATTAAGGTCACCTGCATTTTATTCCGCTTGAAAGCTAATCCTGACAATTGATCGTTAAACGCAGTACTCACGCCCGATTTTTTCTTTTGTTATTTTCGCAAGAATCAGGCAGTGTTTTTGATAAAAACTCCCAGACGGCTTGTTTTTTCGTATACTTCAACCGATTTGCACAAAACCTTGACAAAGTATATTCCTAAAAAAAGGCAACTTGATAAAGTTGTTGAGCATAAGTCTCTTCTCAGAAGGTCCAATTCGGATTAGTTGAAAACCGCATCGTGTAACTCCGAAAATCCATGCAGTAATTTTAGAGTTTATCGCGAGCATATAGGCAGATAGACTGTGGACTATGTTTTATAAAAATTATCTGATGTTAAGGTTTTGTGGAAAGATGAGTTAGTTTTTTCTAGCTTTAGGTAAATTTCCATAAAAACAAATTGTAGTTTACCGGTACGAATCGTATATCGGTAATTATGTACAGATGATAACTTCTGTCAACTCGTACTTATTAAACGAACTGGAATTACTCCACCAATTGAGCCTAATCAACAGATATATATCCACTAATTTAAGACACAAGTGCCATTCATTAAATTACATTCGTATCTCTCTCTTGAAACAAAATTGCAGGTTACAACAGAATAGTTTTTTAATGGTTGTCAGTTACTGATTACTGAGATAATCTTTATAGCTTACTTATACTTATTATTATTTCGCATCTTTAAAAATTGTCAGATAATTTAATAAAAAAAAACATTACGAAATCAGATTTTAATGAAGGTTGGTACTATTTTCAGAACTCAGGTCTGGTCAATTTTGACGTTATTTTTGAATTAGCTCAGGTTTGTTCTAATGCTACTTCACATTAAGCTACACGCAAATACGTAAAAATGTCAGATATTTTGGTTGACTAAATTCGTCAAGTAGGTAATAAAAACGATGAGATTGCAGTCAATAGTTCTCAATGTAAAAATAAAATAAAATCCAGATAATAATGCCCAAGTATGATATTATTGTAGAAATAGAATTTGTAGTGTGAATAAATTAATTTCTGTTTGTTACAGAAGAAGCAAATCTTGTTGTTCCAATAGATGATGATGAATTTTTACTCAAGTTCCTTCGGCCGTGCAAATTTTATGCAGAGAGTGCGTTTAAAAAGGTAGGCAAATGAGCTTTCTTATTTTTCTAAAGATAGGTAAATTGATGGTATGTATAAACATATCCATAAGCCACATATAGCTTAAAGACCAAGACTTGCAGTAGACCTTTCAAGTGGTCTTTATTATGGGAAAATGACAAATTATAACGAAAATCCTTCAAAAATATCTCTAAGGTAAGCAGCATACGTGATACAAGCTGTTGAGCTTGTGTCACGTATGTGTTACAAAAGTCATACGGATAAGGACATTTACTAATGATGTTAAGGAAACGTAGTTTATAATTATTTATGTGCTTCTTATAAATGCCATCTGCCATTAAATAATTTCATATAAAATTTGAAGTATTTAATTAGTTTGCATTACTTTATATAATTATTGAAAATTAATGATGATTATGAAGTTTCCAATAGGTTGTTATCACCTGCTTGCATCTGATTGGTGGTCAACATCGAATTTGTCTCAACTATACATACATATGTTAACTCGCTGTATACTACTGTAACTAATTTGAATGTACTCCTAAACATGGATAAATAACAATAAAATTATAATATTTTTTATTGTTTCGTACAAGAAAAACTTTTTACCGTTTCATCATCATCATCATATCAGCCGATGGACGTCCACTCCAGGACATAGGCCTTTTGTAGGGACTTCCAAACATCACGATACTGAGTCACCTGCATCCAGCGAATCCCTGCGACTCGCTTGATGTCGTCAGTCCTCCTGGTGGGGGGTCGGCCAACACTGCGCTTATTAGTGCGGGTTCGTCATTCCAGCACTTTTACCGTTTATTCTGAACGTTTTGAGGAAAACAAAAAATACTTATATGTAGTTAGATATGTTTTACGTTTTGAGGACGTTTAATTTTATTTCGTTACACTTTTTTTGGTGCTAAAATGGCGACATCGACGACAGTTAAATGGTCGTTCCAATAATGACCGATAGTGTTACTTTGTGTATCTTGCCATCCTTGACACATAAATCTTAGATCCTGCCCTGAGGCTACGGCTTCTCCGTTATCAGAATTAGTATTTAGTACGGCTCCGCCGATATCAGATGTGGAATATGGTCGATGCCCCGATATATCTAATTGTTATTGTCAATAGATATGTTGTTTATTTTAATAGATTGATAATAAAGACCTAAATATGAAATGAGCCAACAGGAACGTTATGTTTGGAAATCCTTACAAAAGGTTCAGCAGTAGATACTACATACTATGATGATGATGACACTTTTTCGGAGACTGGTGTTCGAGGGAATAGAGTATATATATAACGTGGGTAACTTATTGTTCTTATACTTTCAGATACAGGCATATTACCAGTTCAGACTAACACACAAGGATTACTGCCGGGATCTCTATCCGAGCGCTGTTCGTCTAGCGTTCGACCACTCGATCGTCTCTGTTCTGTCGCCGAGAGACCAACATGGTCGACGCATTATGTTCGTCGAATCTGGTGGTAAATATTTCAAACTGATTTTTGAAACTGATGGTAAGTGATGATGCAATCTAAGATGGAAGCGTGTTAACTTGTCAGGAGTGGGATGAAAACTTCGGTTTCTACACCACATCGTACCGGACATAGATGATACATTATATATACCGGAACGCTAGATCACTTGGCGGTATGTCTTTGCCGGTAGGGTGATAATTAACTGACTAGCCACGGTTGAAGACTCTCACCAGCATGACCTGGACTAATTAGGAAAACTTCAATCGTACCAGCCGTGGATACCCATTAGTGTTTCTTATTAAAATTAAGATAATCTGTAGCAGGCAAAAACAAGAAAGGTGTATTCGTAAAACAAGATCAAACACAAATAAATACATTTTTGTGTGGTTGTGCTTGCTAATAACATTTATTGAAAGCTTGAGGCTGAGATTTCTATTTGTAAGATCTTTCGGTATATAGGAATATTATGGGGCCTCGTATTCGAAGCAGTGATGTTGCAAAATCGAGATTACTTCATCCTATAATCATACGCTATGACTGCGCAAGATAAACGGACGGACAAGTTGCGCTTTTTATGTTCATCGCGTTCTTTACGTAACCGACATTTTTAGAGGTCTGCAGATCTATATCATAATTTATATCGCGTCGTTATAAGCAAATTATATATTTGACTAAATACTATTCTGATTTTCCCTCAAGATTTTCTGTTATATTTTTCTGTTTGTCTATTGGCCTATAGCCTTCCTCGGTAAATGGGCTATCTAACACTGAAAGAATTTTTCAAATTGGACCAGTAGTTCCTGAGATTAGTGCAAACAAACAAACAAACAAACTGTTCAGCTTTATAATATTAGTATAGATGATTCCCAATACAGCATTGTTAATTTCCCTTGTATCTGTCTATTCTTATATTTTTTGAAACAATTGTTTTTTTTTTTTAATTTTAATATGTCGTCTTCTAAGAGCATTTACATAATTATTATATTATGAGCTTCATTTTAAAAATATCTATATTTTTGATTGGGAAAAGATCATTACTAGTAGTACCTAATAAATGTAATTAAACGTTCCGGGTATTTTTACCCTTTTTATTTTATTTTAATCTCCCGAACAAAAACTTTTCCGCCGCCATTAATTGGGCATTGAATTCTTTCGCCATATTTATTTCTTCTGTACCTTGTTATGTAGGAAGTTTCTTAATTTACTTTTGATACTTATTCTCTTACAATTAACCTAAAAAGAAATGTCGCAATATGAAATATGCATATTATGCAAACATGTGTTTAGTTTAGAACGGAACGCAATTCATAACATGGTGCAAAATATGCAATTTTTTTCCATTACAAGTTACATAACTTCGATCTCAACGCCGTGTCATATAGTCCAAGATACCAGGACGATTACTTCCATCTTAGACTGCATCATCACTTATCATCAGGTGAGATTGTAGTTAGTAGTAGATTGTAGGCTAACTTGTAAAAGAAAGAATATAAAAAAAAACACAAATGCTGTTTTCACTCCGAAAGAGGTTGATTTTGTAAAAATATTGCCGAGTTTTAGCCAAATCGAGAATGACAAAAAGTCGTAAATGGATACAAAATCTTCGTTTCCAGAACGTTGGAACCCTCGTCACGTGCCATTGCGAGAGGTGTTCCGTGGCGTCCAGTTGGGCCTGGAGTCCGCGATGGTGGAGCCTCGCACGCAGGTCTGCGGAGTGTCCGTCATCCTGGAGCTGAAGGGACTCTCCTTCAGTCAAATTATGCAATTCACACCCTCATTCGCGAAGATGGTCGTTGATTGGATTCAGGTGGGTTATAAATAGATTTGTGTATATAATCATAAAGTAAACCGCGGTTTCGTGGATGAAAAAGATACGTTTAGCCTGTGTGCCGTGACATAGTAACAAACATCCATAATGTATCTACTAAGTAAGTCATCATCATCATTATCATCCCATATTCGGCTCACTGCTGAGCTCGAGAATGTTTTTCAGAGTTTCCTCTGAGAATGAGAGGGGCTAGGGCCACTAATAGTTCACCACGCTGTCCCAATGCGGATTGGCAGACTTCACACACGCAGAGAATTAAGAAAATTCTCTGTTATGCAGGTTTCCTAACGATGTTTTTCCTTCTTCACGATGTTTGAGACACGTGATAATTAATTTCTTAAAATGCACGTAACTGAAAAGATGCATTCTAAGTAAATACTTAGGAGATTTTCGAAAATTTTCCAATTTTCTTAATTTTTAGTTCCTTTTACAAAAATATTAGACAAAAACAATTAAAAAATGTATGCGTCTCAGGACGCTTGCACAGAAGTGATAACTTAAACCTGCTGCCGTATACGTGAGAGAAAGGGAAGCCAGAGTGGCGCCGTAACGAGTTACGTTACGGTGCGGTTCACCCTCCTATAAGAAGTTATTACTTCGAAAAGATAAAAAGAAGAATAAACGATTCGTTCCCTAGTTATAAACGTTACCAAGGGAATCAGAGATTTTTTATAAGTTTTATCATAAGTCAGTGGCGTAGCTAGGTAACCAAGGGCCCTGGCACAAAACTAAAAATGGGGCCCCATTACTATTTAAACTGGTTAGCTTTTATCCAGTAAAAATATTAAATTTATTAAAATGCTAAGCTACTTTATCATCAGCTCAGTTTCGTTTTCAAAATTTTCCAAGTTCAGTTCCATTGCGATTTTCTGGTAAGGATTCGAGGGACCCCTGAGCTTGAGAGCCCCGGGGCATTGCACCGCCTAGCCCCTGGGTAGCTACGCCATTGCTATAAGTAACACATCACCCGCACATCACTCGTCGTCGCCTGCGTAGTATTATGACGGCAGAGGACAGTAGCGGAGCAGATGCCTTTGGCACATGTCACAGATTCTTCTAAATTTTTTTAACAAGTATGCGTAATGCGTCGCTTCTGTGTCACCTATGTCGCTATTCTGTAGCGATGTTAATATAACTCGACTGTGTGAGTTTTGAATTCATCTCTATCTATAGTATCGTGCTAGACAGAGAGATACAAATGAATTACAAACTCATTCGACAAGAAAATACAGATTTTATATAAACACTCATGTGCCGCGAACTTAAGCGATGAACCTACGTTTATTTGCGAAGCATTTGGGTATAGACTTTGAGCCACTTGTGAAACTATAAAGTTTTCTCTCAAAACTGGTCCTTGGTAACTCAAGAGCACTTATGCCTCAAGGCTCTTTAAAGCTTCACATTGCCTATCTACTTGACCATTTGGAATGCGTATTGTAATAAGTTGTTTGTTTATATACAATAATATAATTTTGTGCCTAAAATGTTAAAGAATAGATGGTTTTTATTTAAAAAAAACTCTAATGTACTTCACCTGATTATTATCGTACCGGAACGTTACGGTAGATGGCACTGACAGTGGGGTAATAAATAAAATATAATTAGAATAAAAATTAGCTTTAAAAAGTTTTTGCCACTAGTCATATCTTTTTTAACTGATTAGGTACACAAAAAACTAGGAGGTTCTCAATATATAAAAAATATAAATGGTTCTCAATATATAAAAAATATCTATTACTCTTATTACTTAATACTCGTCGAGCGCATTTTTTTGCTCTTCCGCTTAAATAAATAAAAAGCTTGTGACACAATAATCTAATTCGGCGAGGTTACAACCTAAGACCTTTACGATTTGGTTTTGGCCCCATAATTGTGGAGCTGTTGTGGCTTAAATCTTCACTTCAATCTAATTGAGGTATATGTGCAAAGTCTCGCGTGAGTGTAATTTAACCGGCAAAGTTTGACTGAAACAGCAATAATGCTACTTAGCGGCACCAATCAATGCCGGTACTTCCCCTGACGAGCTCTGTTTCAAAGAGCTGTAGGTAATTACTATTAAACTGCGTTTGCTGTTCTGTTAGTAAATACTAGAGGACGTGAAATTAAGTTTACAAATTCCGTAGGGATTAGTATTTTTTTCGGGATATAAAGTAGCCTATGTGTCAATACATATTATAATCTATCTCTGTTCCAAATTTCAGGCCAATCTATTCAGTAGTTTTTGCATGAAAGAGTAAGAAACATCCATATAGATTTTAAGAAACATTGTTCTTTTTTTACAGGATTGTATCCCGATACGTCTGAAAGGCGTACATATTGTCAATCAGCCGTACATATTTAACATGCTGTTCGCGATATTCAAGCCGTTTCTTCGCGAGAAGTTGAGATCCCGCATCTTCTTCCACGGCAGCGACAGAAAGTCGCTCTTGCAGCATATAGATGCAGATGCGTTGATGCAGAGGATAGGGGGTTCATTGCCCGACGACGGGATATCGGGGGAGGTGATGTGGCAAATGATGCACCACTATGAGGAAAGCTTTAGACGTAAGTATTGTAAATCTAATTTGCTACATTTGCCTATTGGCAAGTTTGTCCAGTGATTAGCCCAGGGGCGTAGCTAGCGCCGTATCAGCCGTAGCAATGATACGGGGCCCCTGGACTACAGGGCCTCTTACTTGTGAAAGCACAAAATTGGTAAAATGTAATCCACAATGTCACTTAATCTAGTGCTTTAAAAAAAAACATATACAAAACTGCCTATATAATTTCACATCAGAAATGACAAAATTTGTCAAAAAAGCAATATTTTTTCCGGGTTATGATACTGGGCCCCTCCAAGGCACGCTACGCCACTGGATTAGCCTTAGCTCCGGACCGCTATTAAGTTTTTGACAGGCGCGATCGTCTGTAAAACAAAAAGTGTGTTAGCACGGAGTAACATGTTTTAATTTATCATCTGTCCGTGAGAGATTGCTGAGCAACCTTAGCTGTTGGTAAACGGGTTTCCATGCCTCACACATCTTGTATATATCACAGTGTGTTTCTCCTGTGCCTGGCATTTACACACCTACTCCTAAAGCCGTTATTGCTGTCAACTTAATATTACATCCATACTTCGATGACTTTGTTGTACATACTTCATCATCATCATTATCGGCTCACTGCTGAGCACGAGTCTTCTCTCAGAATGATTATATTGTACATACGTCCCAGTATATTGCTAAATTATATTAATCTATTATTTTCAGGCGCTGCTTCATACGGGTACAGTACAAACAACAATAACAAGTAGTCGTCTGGTGATTTATTAATTGAAATGATTCCTAGTAATTATATGTAGATATCTAACAATTTGTATATCATTCCAATTCATAATTGTCAAGTGCTATTTGTTATAATCATCAAACAATAATATAAATAAAATTGGAGTGCCTGTCAGTGATTTCAAAATATTGTGTTTTTTCAAGTGCTTACAGTAATTAACCGATTTTAATGGGATTGAGATTGGATTCTAGGAAATCTGGAAAAAAACATTATTCCTGCGGTATTTGTAGAAAACATTCACGCGAACGAAGTTGCGGACGTCCGCTTGTTAAAAAAGAAAATGGTGGTATACAAATTGTATTTGTTAGAAGAGATTTGTACAAAGTTTCAACAACAACAAAGTTAAAAATTAGATTAGATTTAGGTGATATTTTCAAAGTTTTTAGATATTTTAAAGTATACCTTTGTTAAAATGTAAAGGAGAATAAGTACTTATATAATCTATTGTATATAGTATTGTATAATATCTGTTAATCAATGTTTTAAGATGACAAAATTAAAAAAAAAACTACAAAAACAATTTTAAAATAGAATTTATTATAAAATATGATACATGATTTCTGATTTTATTATTTCAATTGAAGTAAGGAAGTGTAAATAAAAGAATAAAGTTGTAAATAATAAAATAAATAATATTAAATTACCTTTTGTTTTAATCTATTACCATTCAGTGCACGGAAATGAGCTAAAAATAGTTTCATTTAGGTACTTAAACATTTTTTGGAATGCCAGTTTTATTTTTATTAAGTAATTATTTATATTTAAGCTTGCGGGCTTATAAGTAAAATATACTTAGTTACTTACACAAAATATACAATTTGATTGGTACAACTTACGAGTATATAGCATTCACAATAATATTTTTTGAACAAATATATAATATTATTCAACTGTACAAGCTAAAATAAAAAGTATTAAATACCCTGTTTCATATACATATACGCAAGTTTATATTTTTCAGGCTTCCCCACTCATATTCGTATTTATATTCAAATTATATCACACTGTTATATGTAACGTCATATTAGACGTGACTAGATACATAAAATATATAGGTACATACATTTTCATAATATATAGGTATCATATGTTTCATTAAATTCGATTATACATGCTTCATAACTCATCAGAACATTTGTATTTGTGATTATAATTACGTAAAAGTAATAACACCTAAGTACAGAAAATTCACTTTTAGGTATTTTGTTCTTAATGTTTACCTACAATTTGACGTTAAAATTAAAAGTTTGACCGTTGACGATCTGTCTGTAATAATTATTGTAATAACTAAATTGAAAGTAACTCGACATTATAAGCGAATCTATCGGTAGAAATCAAGTAAATCACAGCCTTTGAACTGTCACGAAAAATTAGTGTAACCAACAAAAAAGTTCCAAAATAATGTGCAAGATCAGAATTGTGAACATCATGACATTATTAAAAGGCTCAAACACTAGCTAGCTACAATAAATTCTCAATTGTTATATGACTAAATCGTTGTATATCAGGAGAAATTGCATAGCTGCTATATAAATAAATTGTGCATTATATAACGGGCATTTGAGTCATCAGGATATTTATAAGAAAATTCATTTAGAAATCCCTTCTGATTTATCTTGAAACAAAATTAAAGGTTTACCGATTAAAGGCAAATCGCAGTTTATCGCTAAAAGATTTAAAGCTTTGGAATCCTTCTTTCAAGAGGATCCTACAACGTTAAATATGATCCTGTTGATTTTGTTGATTTTTAAATATGATCCTACAACATTAATTATGATTCTGTTGATTTTGTTTATTTTTAAATATGATCCTACAACGATAATTATGAAAATATGATCCTGTTGAGGTTGATGCCATATTTGTTTACAATTATTGCATTGTCTTAACGTCTTAGACGGACACAAACAATATATAGATTGTTAAGGAGTAGTCAATGTAATTCACACAAATATCACATTATTTTACCACACATTTTTTTTATTTGTGCATTCGAATAAGTTTCCACATAAAACTATTATTGGCTTAATTGCATCACATAGATATCCATAACCAGCACAAACTTATCTACTCATATTTATATTTAAGTAATGTTTCATTCAAATTTAAGTAGCATTAAAAACTAATGAATAATTCTAACTTTCATGTCACGTTTTGTTGCTTCTTTATTATAAAAATAGAACATTAAACTAAAGTTACCTAACTACATCTAAAACTATTTATCTCGTGACCGTAAATTCAATAACGAGTTATAATTCAATAAAAACTTAAATTAACATATCACATTTCAATAGTTCTTATTATAATGTAAGGCAGCAGGGACCGTAAATGCCCAAAATACAAACAGTACCGATAAAATTAAATCTCGGTGTATGGGTAATGAGGAAATCCGCAAAAGAACTAAAGGCACCGATATAGCTCAACATGCGGGCATATAGTTCGAAGAGCCGATGGACGTTGGGGTCCTAATGTGCTGGAATGGCAACCCTGTACTAGAAAGCGCAGTGTTGGTCAACCTTTCACCAGGTGGACTGACGACATCAAGCGAGTCGCAGGAATTCGCTGGATGCAGGTGGCTCAGAATCGTGATGTTTGGAAGTCCCTACAAGAGGCCTATGTCCTGCAGTGGACGTCCATCGGCTGATATGATGATGATGATATTTAACATTTTTTACATAGTATGTGACAATATGTTCAGAAAAAAATAATTCATCACTAGAAGGCCAAACTTTAACGAACCTACAGCAAGTTTTTAACATTAACTTTGCACATTTAACAGCAACATTAACATTCAAAAAATGCACAACAATGTTTTATTCTCCCAAAAACACCACAAAGTCAGTAAAAGCATTGACTGGCGCCCGAAACGCCCGATGGTTTATATTTATACTTTAACTTTATGTAGGTGCTTTATTTTGTACTGGTCCCCTTAAATAGACTAATTGATGAGCTTACATTGATTGTTCATTTTTTCCGATATCCGTAGGAGTTGATGGCTGAAACCAAAACAAAAATGATTACTAAACAGAAAAAAAATTTATATTACCGTGGTTATTTTACATCAACATTTTATTCTCTAGAAAGGCATTATATATCTATCATCCTCAAAATCACGTTGCAGCATGATGAAATAGGGTTCTTTTTCACCTTTCATTATCACGAGAACGTTAACCTTGTGGTCCGGTGATGATGGGTTGATAAAGATAAGTAACTGGTAATTTTTACCAGCTCAGTTGTATATCATTATCAATCCATATTCGGCTCACTGCTAAGCTCGAGTCTCTCAGAATGAGGGGTTAGGCCAATAGTCCACTACGCTGGCCCAATGCGGATTGGCATACTCCACACACGCAGAGAAAATTCTCTGGTATGCAGGTTTTCATGCGCTGTTTTTCCTTTACCGTTTGAGACACGTGGTTGTGTTGCATTTCTTATAATGCACACAACTAAAAAGTTGGAGGTGCATACCCCGGACCAGATTCAAACCTACACCCTCCGGAATCGGAGGTAGAGGTCGTATATATATAGGTCTCGATTTAAAACTTTTGTCAAAAGAAAATCACTCAATAACTTAGTTGGAGTCATCGGAGGTAGCAAGAACATCATACGAGTAGGAACCAAATTATATTAAGGTTCTTGGGGCACCTTCTCGAAGGCAACACTCATTCAATTCATCTTTAGTTAATTTAACTTACCGGCGAATTCTTTGTCGCAGATCAGTAATAGTTCCAACCATTGTGGTCCGCTGACATTTGGTATACTCAGCGTGCCGCCGTAGCAGTCCGGCAAGAACTTGGGAGAGATGTATTTGTAGAGTTGCTCTCGGTCACTGCCCATGAACACGATACGGGAGCGCAACTTCTCTTTGAGCAAGGGCTTGAACAGTTGGAAGATCATGTTGAAAATGAACGGCTGATTGATAATGTAGAAGCCTTTTATCCTGAGCGGAATACTCTCCTGGAAATAAATAGTATAAAAGTTTAAAAAACTAAAAAACACGCGTTTAGCACGCACTAAAAATTACAAATAGTTTTTTCGTATTCCCGACAGCAATCCCTTTCATTTGATACCCATATCATGAGGTTGCATTTCAAATAGCCTGTCCGCCATCTTGGGGAGGCCGCCATATTGGATCTGTAATGACGTTTCTTAGCTAGTCATGTATTGTCATCAGAACTCAGAGCGTGTGCAAAATTTCATCCTAATCGTGGTGGTGTAAAAGTGGGTCAAATTAAGACTCCAAGATTTTCTTACATACATAATTAATTACAACTAACCATGGTAAACTTGTGTGTCAAAAAGATTAAGGCGAATAAAGCCAGGGTACAAAAAAGCTTTTGAGGCCCGAGTGCATGACATGATAGAGGCTATATATCCAAAATGGATAGACTATCTAAGTAACATCAATTTATTTAGGAACTCTTTGAAATCATGGATACAGATAAGTCAAATATAGATCTCCTTAATCCCTTTATAGTTATAAAATCAACTATAGTCAATAATTTGTAAACATATCTTGAAATAACTAGTAACAACTATGAAATCTTGAATTCAATTAATAAATAGTTATAATTAGTTAAATTACCTGCAACCAATCTACAATTCTTTTAGCGAATTGTGGCGTGAACTGCCAGACTTGCTGCATTGATAGACCTTCCATGTCGAATATGACGACAGCGCCACAGATCTGCGTCTCTGGCTCCAACATGGCGGCTTCCAGGAACAGCACGCAGCCTTTGAACACTTCATCCAGCGAGCATTTGTGGTGATCCCACTTTTCTATAAGCAAAAAAGGGGCCGACTTATGAACGATTCTTGCAAAACTATCTTACGATTGAACGAAGACGAGCAAATTAGATTCCCAAAGGGACTAATAAAATCTTCAATCGGTACACACTTTGGAATGTTCATTTTGAAGAACCTTTAGTTCTTCTTTGGAAAATAAAATTATAAATTACTCGGGTAACGTACAGTATTCAAAATTATTTTTGAAAATCTTTAGGTAAATATTAGATATTAATATATTGGAAGATAAATAATATTAAATTAGATCAAACTCAAGTGGAAAACTAATTTGATTTATATTAAATTACCAATATATTATTAGAAACTGAAACTGACTTGAAATAACTAGAAAAAATTTAAAATAAAAAAATATATCATCGTCTCCCTACGGCTTTTTCATACTAATTAAATTAGTTAGTAGTATTTAGATGACGTATATTGATACGAGTACACTTGAGGTTGATACATTATTTATAAAACCTCTGTAAAAGACAAAACTAGAACCATCATTCAAAAGTGGGACACGCAAAGTAACAAACTATATCAAGACGAAACTGTTAATATGTATGGTTTCTTCTATAATAACCTAATGCAAATTAATATCAATAATTGAGGAAATATAATATAAGCACAAGAAATATTAATATAGAAAACATATAACAGTTTGTTGTAACTAATTCATTATTTTTAATGCATAGAATGTTACATAACTCGCTTATGATCACCATTAAAATGCTAATAAGTTCTAAATTAAGCTTATAATTAATTTTGCGTTTTTTGTGAATGTTTAACATTCACAACAAAGCGCACAGACAGACAAATTGATGTGTATTATTAATTCTCTTTTATTTAATAACAAGTTCACTGAAACATCACGTGATGTTAATAATAATTAATTAATTCTCACATTGTGTTGTTAAGTTACTTTTTATTATACCTACTATCAATAGAGATATTGGTATGGTTTCTATGTGGCATCATACCATAGCCACGGTACGTTTTTGCTAATAGACCCGAGCTGTCGAACGATCCCAAGACATCAGCATTACGAACTACAACATTACGAATTGCTTTAATAACTATATTTGTAATTATAAAATTATAAGTTATTTTATCTTAAAGTGCTAGCGAACGAGAGCGTCAGAGTCTCACAGTCCCAGTACACACTGGTGTTCCTCAACCATGACTTATTTCTGTGCTCTTTTCTCTTTAGTTCTACCAGCAACTTTTCTCATCAAGACGAGCTGTAGATATCCCATTTCACTTACCTTGACTATCTGTGAAAGTTTGCACTTCTTTTGTCGTAAAACTTCCACATTTGTTTCTTACTACTTCAAGTGTATTATAATTTTTATAATTTATCAACTTACTGCCTAATTCTAGAACGAGCACTCTTCTTCCTAACTGGTCCCGGTTAGGCAAGACGCGCAGAACATTTTGTTTGAAGACGTTCTGCTCTTTGCTTGGTGCGAGCCCTTCGTAATGCTTGTGATGCTTCACTTTGAATGCGTAGTACCTCTTTATCTGAAAACACATTATTTTCATTATAAGTTTTTTCATAATACTAGGTACCGTCTAAACATAAAGTCTATGCAATAATAATGACAGTAAACAAATGTAATTACTAAAATCTAGTCGGTTAGCAAATATAATAATTTTTTGACTCTAAGTATTAGTAAATGATAAGGAAAAATCAATGTAAATATACAAAGAGTATGCAAGTCATGGTAAAGAATCATCGATGTATAAATTACTATTGAATATTGATGCTAATTTGTTATTTTGGGATACGTTAGATATACTGTTTTTTTCGAAATTTTTATTTCTTGGGCTATTGCTTATTGACTTTTCCTTCTATTATACAGTCGTTATGTCGGAAAATACGGCTTAGAAATGCAAATGAACCGAGATAGCCGAATTTTGTATATGACGTGGGAGGAGCCTAAAAAAGCTCATCTTCAATTTCCGATGAAGATTTCCTATGTGCATTTTCCGTCATCTTAAAAAAAGGGTTGAAGTCAGTTAGTACTATAACTCGGTTCTCCGCTGAGATAGGAAAATTTTGACTCAATACTTTCATGTCGCTCTTTATAAGGTCTATGGTTCTTTACATCGTTCGCATTGTGATCGCATTGAGATATCTCGATCATAGATCGAGAAAGTAAAATATATATTGATGATTCTGAAATATTTATTCATCAGCCATATCGCCTTAATATATATGCCGATAAGGCTGTCTAAACAAAATGCTTTGTGTCTATTTTAATAAGGTCGTCAATACTGTCCTACTCCTATCAGCCTATTTCAAGGGTGCCAGTTCCAGACTTCGCCTCTTATAGGACCCTCTACTTTGCTCCCATGCGCTTAGCGGGTGATAATGTTTGATTCTATGACGATAACTATCAGATGTTTATTATAATGTCGGAGGGCTTAACGAGGCATGCATTTCGACTCGACTACACCAAGAAGGTTCACAAATTTCACTGGATCAATTCCCATAATAATACATGCATCATCATCATCATCATCATCATCATCATCATCATCATCATCATCATCATCATCATCATCATCATCATCATCATCATCATCATCATCATCATCATCATCATCATCATCATCATCATCATCATCATCATCATCATTATCAACCCATATTCGGCTTACTGCTGAGCTCGAGTTTCCTCTCAGAATGAGAGGAGCTAGGCCAATAGTCCACCATGCTGCCGCTGCCCAATGCGGATTGGTAGACTTCACACACGCAGAGAATTAAGAAAATTCTCTGGTATGCAGGTTTCCTCACGATGTTTTTCCTTCAACGTTTGAGACACTTGATATTTAATTTCTTAAAATGCACACAACTGAAAAGGACACCCTCCGGAATCGGAGGCAGAGGACATATCAGTACATGCTGCTAATAAAAATGTTCAGTATAAGTTACTTACTAAATCGTATGCACTTTCTGGGTAAAACTTGCAAGGTCGCAGAAATCTAATGAGCCACGCGTCTCGCTCCAAGGGCACCACTAAATCTTTGTCCGCTGGAACAAAAACAACATCCGTGTACATCTTCGAAATTCTAATACATTGAATACCACTGAGTAAAGTGGTCAAACAGAATATTTGCTCGAATCACCAAATATGAATTAAGGCGTTTTAAAAGTATGTAAATATTAAACTTGTTTAAAAAATTATCAGGAATTTTAGCGAAGAACAGACAAAGAAAAAACCAAAGAACTAAATAATTTTTGAAATGTAACTAAAATAGCTAAGCTTGTTTAAATGGATAATAATGGAACTAATGGAATGCAGTTCTAATTAGTATTAATTTGAGCAGATAGTTACTTTGAAGAAGTGGATTAAGCAACTGAAACTGATTATAATCATAGTCCTTGAATCGTTACTACTCCTAGGATCCTTGGGAAATTGCACCCGAATTCCCATTTCTGTACTGACCAAGATTCAATCAATAAATAGATACTAATGAACCGAATAGCAAACGCTTTGCGGCTTCACCTGCGTGTTCGAGGTACAATCCCGTGGGACCAGGGTTACTTAGCGAAGATGTAGCTTTATAATAGTTAAATAATAAAATCGTTGGTATAGTTTTTGAGTTAAATCGTAAAAAACAAACAAAAAACCAAAACATATCATCATCAAACAATATTAGTTAAATAAATGATAAATAAATAAATGATCATAATCTGAAGGCATGTTTTACCTTCTAGCAATCTCCTGAGCTCTTCCACAGCGGGTTTGACAGTTTCTGGCGTCTCCCGTAGCTCTCGCCTCGCTATCTCCAGCACTGACTCCCTGGGCTCCTCCAGCTCGAACTGCAGCAGGAAGTCGCCCAGCTGTACGCTGGGGAGCGTGTCCACGTCTGACAGCATGTGCTGTGATACTGGAATAGAGAAAATCGATGTTTAGTGCTATGTTACAGTTAAAAGTTCATTTAGAGTACTTTAAAAAGAAGAAGCAAATCGCAGGAATTTGCAGGCGGCTCAGTATCGTGATGTTTGGAAGTCCCTACAAAAGGCCTATGTCCTGCAGTGGATGTCCATCGGCTGATTTGATGATGATGAAGAATATTGTTTAAAACACTATATTTTTTAAAGTAGTTTCATCATCATGATCATTATCGGCCGAAGGACGTCCTTAGGCTTCTCGTATAGACTTTCAAACACCACGATCTCGAGCTGCAAGCATCAAGCGGCTTCCTGCAAACCGCTTAAAGTCCTCAGCCCATCCAGTGTTGGGTCAACCAACAACGCGCTTTCCGGTACGGTGTTGCCATTCCAGCACCTTGGGACCCCAACGTTTATCGAGCTAAGTGCCCTGCCCAATGCTACTTTAACTTCGCAACTCGCTGAGCTATGTCTGTGACTTTAGTTCATAGACGGATATCCTCATTTCTGACACTTTAAAATCGTCAAGTTTGATTACATTGTGTAGGCTACCACCGGTTCGGAATGTTCTGCTAAGAATAACAAAAAAAACCTCAACATTTGCTATTTAAAATCATAAGTCTTTATACAATATTAATTCTACTGTTACCTCATCATTTTCTTTCCCTTATCCTACGTAACTGGGGTCGGCAAAATAAGGCAATCCTCTCCATTCGTCTCCTTGTCTTTATTTTTTTATTCTATATATATTTTTCGATTATAATATAAATTAAAATTTCATGACCGGCTGCCTGCTTGACGTCAACTACTGTTACATTCTAGTGATGCAACCTGATTTTATACTTTATTTTATTTTCCTCACTTATGTGACGATGTTTAACTTAATTGTGATATTAGACACCAGTTTATTTTACCTATATCAATTAAGACATCCTCACTAAATAACGCTAAAACACTTGGCGGTGCATCTTTATCGTTAGGGCACTAATTAGCCATGGCCGAAGTGTTACGTACCGTAACAAATAACCTTAGCCAATTTAGAAAATATTAGATTCTAAATTGATATAAAGTTGCTCATATTTACAAGGTCAATATAATCTAAATGCAGTGGTAATGCACACTTTGTTATTTTTGTACAATTGACTGCATTTATTAGTAGTAAGGCAGGTAGTTAGTAGGTCACGTGCTCAATGGACCGCTGACTGGTGCAATATGAAAAATGTAACGAAAGCAAGATAGAATAGACAGTAATACAACTGCATGTATTTTTTTTTGCATAAGTAAAATTTATTTTCATATATATGTTACCGTAAAATTGTAAATACCGTTAGTTATCTATTTCGCGAGATTGTGAACTGTCGATAGATTGTGAACTCCATACATACTCTTAAGAACCGGAACTTGAGTGGCTCAGAAACTAACAGTTATAAACCTATAACCGTTGGTTTTTGGTTTTATACCTAACCTAACCAGGTTAGGTTAGGTATGAAACCAGAAACCAACGTAACCTAACCAGGTTAGGTTAGGTATTCTTCTATTTGTTAACGTATAAAAAAAATCCTGACAATCTACCGAGTAATTAAATTAACACATTAAATTGTAAGCAGTATGTTGCGATTCACAATCTGTCGACAGTTCACAATCTCGCGAGATAGATTATAATCTAACGGTATTTACAATTCTAGGATGACTTAAACATAAGACTAGAGGATACGCAAGTTCTTCTGCATGAAATTTAGTTTTTCATAAACCCGCGGAAACTATAGAAATTTTAGGGTTAAAACGTAGCCTATGTGTTCGTCCAGGGCATAATCTATTTAAATTTCTGTGAAAGAGTAGGTACAAACATCCTTAGCGTCATGAGAAAATGCCTCGACTAGGTACTGTTTAATCAAATTACATGCATGATGCACTGTCATCATTAACAGGCAATGGACGTCAACTGCTGGACATAGGCCTTATGCGTGAACTTAAAAAAGGTCTCAAGCCAGTGGCGGATTTACAAATTTGCCGTCAGTAGGCTATTGGATTTTTGCATTTCGTACTGAACACTGAAATTCGATAGGTATCCTAGTTCGCAATCAATACAATTAGGTACCTTAAATTGTGTCAATAAAATTGCAAGTTTTAATATTTTAGTAAGACTGTCCAGGATGTACGACTAAAATATTAAAATAATCGTCACGTATTTATTTCCGTAAAGAGAAAGTTCTTTGGGTCAAATTTGCCGCCCCTTAAAATCTGCCGCCCTAGGTTCCAGCCTACTTAGCCTACTGGTAAATCCACCACTGTCTCAAGCTAGCAGCATACAGCACGGTCTACTCCTATAAAAAATCATTACCCGCAACCGCAACCTAAGTTACGAGAGGTTTAAAGTAAATCCATTTTGCGTCATGGAACGTTTTTTTGAAATTCTTAACCAAGTATAAACAGGTAAATTAATGATTGATTCTCGGTATCTGCCTATAATTAAATAAGTATCACGTTAAAATGCATATTTAACCTTTTAAAAGCCAGATGAAAAATTCTTAACATTTATTGATTGCCTTGTGTGATTGGACACTGGAATCATTCGGCGCGGAAGAGTGACGAGAATTCTTGGTACCTTTCCATGTACTACACTTACTGGGACGGTCGATGAAAGGGACGGCTACATCCATACGTTCGCTTTACGTTCGTTTCGTTTATTTCGCTTTGCTTGCCCTATTGCAAGTTTTTTTTTAATGGCGCGCCAAATATTTTATAATAAAAATAATATGTCACTTATCGCGTCAAAACTGAGGCGCATTTCATTGAGTCGCATATTAAACAAAAAAATCATTTAAACAAATAATACCTAAATATATAAGGTCAAGTTGTGTGTTTAGGAACGTTAAAAACAAACTTGTGCATATGTGAGGTCAGTGGAGTAGCTGAAAAAGTTTTACTTTAAGAAGAGTAATTTTACCAACAACTCATAGAAAATCGATTTGGATGACCTAAGATTTAAATTGGCACTAGGTATAAGATACAACTAATAAAGTTGCTAAATTACCTATTAAATAAGGTAGATCCGTAAATAATGAATTAGTCATAAAATGATAATATTAGATCAATTTATAAAAAGCGATACCCTTATTAAACTGGTTTTAAGAGTTATTTCAAAACAGGTAGGTACTCTACTGCGTGAAAACCAATGTGTTTTCCAACTAAGAAGCACTCATCCGGATCCAAGTTATTTTCCACCTTCATCGTAAAGCTATTTAAATTAATATAATCTACACACACACAAGGCACAATTTCGTCCACGTGGAATTCAGCCTTTATCGATCTTCTTCGAGAATTATCCTTACGTCCGATCTCTGTTGTTGATTAGTTTTAGAGTGACATTGGATAATTGGAAAAAATTAATGACTTCTTGTGCGTTTAATACTTATATCTCTCTGACTTTCAATTAAATCCGGTTAGCCGTTCCGGAGTTACGGTGCAGTTTCTTTTTGTATCTTATATGGATGTATATAGTTTAATACTTTAGGTAAAGTATAAAATATTGTTTATATATATTGTTTAATTTAAAGGCAGGATTAAATTAGCAAGTAGGTAAGTAGGATAAAGAGCGTCAACTTGACAAAAAACTGGTCTTCAGTTTAGCGAGAAAGTGTTCATTATTGTTACTTCTTTGAAATAAATAAAAAAAACAACAAAAAGTAGGTGAGTATTTACTCTTGTAAAAAAATATTATCTTCTAGTTCAGATGTGAAGGAAATTTTATCGAATTAAAAGGTAAAATCGAAATATGAATAAAGAACACCTAAATAAAATTACTCTTTATTGATATTCAAGGTACCTATTCGTCCCTGACGCATGACTGACATGGCCCTGACACCAATTTATGTGTAGACACTTTTGAAAACGCGATGTAAAAATTGCAGCATAGCTAGAATTTTCTGTAGGTACCTACATAGACTGAAAAGAATTAAGCAAAAGTTTAATTAACTGCTAAATTACAAAAACAACATTACTTTCTCATTAGGACATGAAACTGATAAAAAATATCGATTGTAATGACGCAACAATGACGAAATTGAAATGAATTAAAGGTACTAATGAAGATGCCATTCGTACCTCTATGCGTAGAGGTCTGATTTCTGATGCAAAGAGTAAATTCGTAAAATCGTGATGTTTCTTTCTGATTCTACGGTCAATGATCTTGAAGGATTGGGCGTTTTTATATAAGTTTATTATGGTGATTCCATCTAGGTATTACCCTTCACACTACGTGAACAAATAAAAAAGCACGTCAAAAAGAAAAATATGACAAGAACAGCACTTTTTAAATTGCTATTTAAAAAAAAAGTATTCAACTTATAGACGTAAAAGTTCATAACTTTGTTCATCAGAAACTTAAGTTTATTTTGGGTATTTATGTGAAAATATTTGGTTCAGACAATTAGTCTACATTAAGTTTTAAAGTTAGCGTATTTTTGCGTTTTAGCTTTAGGTGATAAAAATAAATAAAAAGACGCATGCTGCGTTTTGAAAGCTATTTACGTCCGGTATTGGCCATCGTTTATAATATTATCTAATAGCTCGAGAATAAATAACATCCAAGAATAGATCAAGTAAGGCCCAAATATAGAAACTGAGTAATTAATAAATAGGTTGGTGCTAATAAAATATCATGATTTGCTAGTAAACATATTTTGCATGTATTCTACATATCATAATATTATTATGGTTATTTGCTTCATTTAGATGCTTTTAATAATGAATTAACAAAATGACCAATCAAAATAAATATGTTTTTTGTTTAGTATATACATACAGGGGTCATAAATATTTATTTAAGTAGTAGTAGGCATGGTTTTTGTCACATCTTTATAAATGCTCTAAACCCGAGTTTAACTGTATATACCTACTACTACCTAGCTACTATAAGGTAAGTATAAACCTCACCAACTATTTGTGATCAATCTTTTCCGGGAAGTTCGTTTGGCTTGGGATATTTTGATATATAAACTGAGGATTTCCTTTAGTTTTCCTTCAGTTTATACACATAGTCCAGTTGTTATATGTCACCGTAAAATTGTAAATACCGTTAGATTATAATCTATCTCGCAAGATTGTGAACTGTTGATAGTTTGTGAACTGAAACATATTGTTTATGAATTGAAGAACGTACAAATAAAAAAAAATTCCAACCTAACCTAGCGATTGGTTTCTGAGCCACTCAATTTCCGGTTTTTAGGAGTTTATGTAGGTATATAGAGTTAACAACCACAATCTCGCCAGATAGATAGATAGATAGATAGAATATACATTTAGAAATGCAAATTAACCGAGACAGCTGAATTTTCCATATGACGTAAAAAGCTAAGGTGAAAAATGTAAATGACCTTAATTATAGACCGTATAAAGAGCAACAAAAAAGTATTTAATCAAAATATTCGTATCTTAACAGAGAACCGTTGTAAAAACTGAATTTAACCTTAGACTTCAACCCTTTTCCAAGATAGCGGAAAGTGCACATAGGAAATTTGAAGTTAATCTTTTTTAGGCTTCATATCGTCGTCGAATTTTCCGACCGCCGAATTTTTACGGACAAACCAACGTTTTTATCACTTACCATTAGGTGAGATTGTAGTCAAGGGCTAACTTGTAAAGAATAAAAAAAAATCGTAATGATTTTGTAGTATAAAATCGTTGTACCAACGCGTTTGTCTATCATCTGTCTACTATCAAATTGTCTGTTCAAATTCAAAGCTAAATCCGAAGGTAGACAGCTATACTATACAACACCTATTCAATTAGTAATTCTGACTCATAAGATCGCTGTGAAACAATAGTAGAATTAGTCATCGATTGAAAAAATAAAGTTGGTAATCGCTATTTCACAACTGTTAATTTCTGCTTTTGTATGTAATTTAATCGTCTGTAAGCATTAAAATTTCAATTGATGTAAGCCGTGATAGCCCAATGGATTTGACCTCTGCCTCCGATTCAGGAGGCTGTGGCACCTCCAACTTTTCAGTTGTGTGCGTTTTAAAAAATTAAATATCACATGTCTCAAACGGTGAATGAAAACATCGTAAGGAAACCTGCATACTAGAGAATTTTCTTAATTCTATACGAGTGTGAAATCTGCCAATACACATTGGGCCAGCGTGGTGAACTATTAGCAGTGAGCCGAATGTGGGTTGATAACGAAGAAAGCTGAGATTTTCACCCTGATGATGTTGAGATGAACGACACATCTCTGTGCCTCGAGAGCACGTTAAGCCGTCGTCGGTCGTTAAGCCATTATCAGTAATTAATGTCTATTGACTATTCTATTGTACCTAGTCGTTAAAGAACTGTTACCGTTGTCAACCTAAGTCTGTAACCCACATGGAGTTATGGATACTATAACCTTGTATATAGCAGTTAAATCATTATGATGATATTAGCTGCGCCCCGCGACGTTTCCCGCAAACAATAAATATGTAATTTTTTCGGATAAAAACTAACCTGTGAGTTAATCCAAGCTATAAGCTATCTCAATTCCTAATTTCAGCTGATTCGGTTCAATAGTCAAGACGTGCAAGAGTAACAAACATTCATATCACCATAACCATCAGTTTTTCGCAAATCTCGCAAAGACCATGGATTTTTTCGGGATACAAAGTAGCCTATGTGTTAATCTAGAGTATTATCTATCTATATACGTTTAAATCGATTCAGCCCCTGTAGCCAAGTGGGACGTTGATTTTCTTTCTACGATCGCAAACGCTTCGACAATAGAAAAATATATGTGAATAACAGATCTTTATCACGTGACCTGTCGATACCAAATGTCATTCATTCCTATACATTTTTCTAGATTTCAAAGCGTTTGCGATCGTAGAAAGAGAATCGACGTGCCTCTTGGCTACAAGGGCAGTAGTTGCAACGTTATAGTACACACATCCAAAGATCCATGCAAACCTTCGCGTTTATAACATTAGTAGGAAGTAGGATAGGATAATCGGGATTTCTTGTAAGCATTCTCTTGCATGCACATTGTACAGTCACTCTTTTAGTTGTACAGAGAGCGGGTTTACCCTGTCGCATTCTATTTCCTGAGTCACAGTAGATGGTTCCAGTACTCGTTCGTTGCGTGACTTGACAATATCAAAGACGTGATGCGACGGAAGTCCCATTTGACGTAAACGTTAATAGTTTCATAATGTATGGCTTTTCGTCGATGTTTCGTAATCATCAAAATTTATTATTGTTTATATCTCCAGGCACTCCAAACAAAGCAACGTTCCTAGGCTGCCTACAATCGTTAGTATAATGATGACAGAATTAAAACATCATGGTATTCTTAGGAGTGGTTGGCTTTGGTAATCCGATATAACGAGGTATAAAGACAACCCTTTACGATCGTTTTTTTTTTATTATCTCTGTGGGAACAGATTTAATTATATTTTTATTTATTTTATACATGAAAACTAATTATAATTTTTATTGGTTACACTGTAATTGTATACTAAAAGTGATGACTTAAAACAATGTTTATTTTTTAAATTTCAGTTATAATTAGCTTTATGTACACAGGAAGATATAAATTTAAATAATATATAAAAATATATATAGCCTAATTACCTGCACCTTCGAGGACATTACGTTTTAAAAACATTTAATTAATAACCCAAAATTTTATTATATTGCTTATGCACCTTTAAGATCTAAAATTATACGTACCGAAAATAGTAATTTATGGCATAGCTGGCAACAGATACTAGATCAAACAAGCTTTTAAAATAAATCTATTTTTAATACTAATCAGGTTGATTTTATGAGCATGTTTTTGTCCGTAGACAAACGGTACCCTACCGTGGTATTTTCCAAAGCTTCAACTACTTAACGGTGATTTATATGCTTATGTGAGTAAATTTCCAAAACAACTTTAATCAAGTGTATTTTTTAACTTTAGCAACGCCGAGTCTCGGGCCCAAATAAATTAACCCGACACAAAATGGTTTTCAGTGGCTACAGGAGATAAAACTTCATAGAAAACTGATGTGGAAGGATCTGGGAGCTCACCACATTATTTTATCCTAAGTCACATGACAGCAGCATGGTGACTTGGGATAAAATAATGGGTCACCATGCATTGCTGTCATGGTGACTTGGGGTTAAGCAATGGAAATACATCGTCAAGAAGCAAGCTTGTGTTAGAGGTCACGGCCAATTTTTAACTTTTGTCGAACTTTTTGTACCTATTTTTGTTATTATTATTTATTACTAGCGGACTCGGCCAAGCTTCGCTTTGACTTACACCTACCCCTACCCTAGCCTTGAGCCCGATACCTTTCCAACGAATTCAAAACCGTGGAAATCGGTTCGAGCGTTCTGGAGTTATAGCGTCAGGAAGGAAAACCCGACTTATTTTTATATAGTAGATTTTTGATTTAGTCAGACGCGAATTAGAAACGACCTTTACCCATCTAATTACTGAATGAAAAGTATTTACCAAATTAAATAATTATGTCAATAAATATATTGACAATGGTTTGCCTAAAGAAATTCAGCCCAGTAAACAGATAGGTGAAGATCCTTTACTGTATGGCAGAAAACCAATAGTCTGATTCACAAGTGCTCTTTTGGTCATTTTCTGACAACGGATAGTTGTTCACTTCATTATACAGTCTAAAGTTTTTTTTCATTTGTTTTATTAGGTAGGTGTATTTCGCCCGCGTGTCAGATGATTCGAAAGTCATATAAAACCAACCAACCCTCAGTTTGATTGCTCAAGATGGCTCAAGCATTGCTTTACTTAAATCGTTAAAAGATAATATAAAATGTAGGTAGTTAGTCAATGTAGATAGATAACCATTTAAATATATAACAATCATTGTCTGTCTGATTTTATTTTAGTTGTCTACGCAACTAAAGTTAAGTTAAGTCAGGTCAGTGCAGTTTTCCATTCGTAGGTACTACGTAAGTAGGTAATTACTTAACTAGTTACCTATTCTATCTTAAGCATAGATACATAGATTAAACGGCTTTTCTTCCGATGGAAATTCATGAGGTGTGTAATATGTAAATACATGATAAATAATGTATTTATTTTTTATTATTGAAAACGTGTACAATCAGAAACTTAAGCTAACTTATTCTTAAATAGTTGTACATAAATCAAGAACTTGAAAAAAAGCCCACGTGGGATATTTATTACCAAGTACAGAACAAGGGTGGCAAGATTACAGGCTGCATTTCCTTTGAGCAAGAAATGAGCTAGCCTTTAGCCTTTTGCTTCTTTTGGCCTTTTTTTTAACCGCGGTGAAATAGCTAGGTAATATATTTGAAATTTTAAATAATTCAGGTTTCAATACAAAATAAGTTAGAAATAAGGTTTCTAAGACTTTTGAATTCTGCTCACATGATCGAATCAGATATTTCCGTAGCACATATAAGGTAAGAGTGGGAAGCTAATTTACTGACGCACTTTTCCATATAATGTGTAAAATATTCCGTGGTCTGACGTCAGTCTATATATTAAATAGAAATATATATTGTTTACAAAGTATTATTGATCATTTGATAATCATGGCATTGGCAAACTAAACTATACTTAAGCCTAACTGTACATTGTGCAATGTCTATCAAGAAACAAATTAAAATGAGGGTATAAATTGCTAGTAATTTCACACCTAATACTATTTTTCATTAACTTGATCCTTTAATGGATGATTAATGGATAATAACATTTAAGTTTAGATCAATTAGCTTACAGTTGTTGTAACACTTGTTCCTAAGTTAATGGAAATAAATTTGATTGATAATTAATCTTAGAACAATAGGGATGATGACGGTTTTTTTAAATTGTTTAAATTAAAAGTATCCTAATAGTTTGTAAGTAAGAGTAATAGGATATCTGCGATCATTACTTTCGCAGCTATAAGGGATTTAAAGGATCCCTGAAAAAGACCCCATAGAAATTGGCACGAATTAATGACGTCGTTGATCATAATGATCGTTCAGACCTCGTTCAGACAGAACGGTTCAGACAAAATTACAAATATCTTTGTTATTTGTGGTTTTATGTTTAAAGTTCATGTATTGATAAATGTCACGTTTAATGTAAGGAAGCTAAAAATGTATGAATTTTCATATAATTACGATAAAAGATTTTTAATAGATTTTGAAATTTTATAATCTTATTTACTTTGTAAACATCCAGATAATCTTTGTTTTTTCGTATTATTTAGTTAATATTGACCTTATTTACCCAAATATCTTATAAGAATCAATGAAAAATAAATTAGCTATGCAAAACATGTGTTTTCTACCTTCATTTCTAATTTGTTTGTTGGTAAATAGTACACATCGAGTGTGGCTTTAGTAAAGTACTTATTTTCTTCTTTTTGTAGACATCTCCGTAAATTACGGACCGTAAGCAGGTCAATGCACTTTTGTGTAACATGATGTTTCTCGCGATAGATGAAGCGACCTAACTTTCGTTACTTATTCGTAATTTCGTACGGTCTTAGAGTGAATTATAGTTACAAAGTTTAATTTAATTAACACAGATCTCCTTTAGAAAGAGAATGCCTAACCTACCTGCTTATAAAAAATAGTACTTACTTTTTATTGTTTCCATTTTTTTAACTGTTAATAAAATTGGGCGCGATTTATGTTAAAACTATTTTTATGAGGTAGGTAGGTTACCTAATAAAAAATATTTTTCATAGTTTCCATTTTTTTTTGTGACTGTTAATAAAGCTATAATAATTGCCAATTAAAAATTAGCAATTAAAAAGAAAAAAAATTTTCAAGCATCATGGCGTTCAATTTTAATTTATTATTTTATTTACCGGTTAAACGGAGGTACGTTTGATTTAATTTACGTAGCTTTATATTTTATTTTAAACAAAATATTTAAATTTAAGTTAAAGACTACCAACCTATACGTATAGGTTGTGTTTAAATCTTAAATCGGACCTTTAGTAGCTATTTTGACGGTTGTTTTAAAAATCTGTTAAAGTTAAGGCACCAAGTTACGTACCTAAAAATGTATTTATCGAAAAATATTTTGGAATGTTTTGGGTTAACTAAATAAATAAATAACAAACTAAAACTCACTTTTTCCCATTTTGTGCACAGGTGATATCACTTTAGTAAACAAACGAACAATCGGGTCGCACTGTTTCACCAGCAGAGGCACGCCAGCGACCGACAGCGACGCGAGAACACTGCTCAGTCGGCTGAACAGCCGGCCGCCTATATACAACATACTTACAGTGTGACTGCATCAGTATGAAATACACGCATTAGAAGCATCCAAAGGGGAATGCCCACCGGCCAATACAACGTCGACTTTGGGAACACAGGCACCTCCGTATAAAAGTATATATGGGGATGATAATATGATGTATAAATAAAGATCTGGTTAAATAATCCGGCCGCCTTTAAACAACATACCTACTTACAGTATGACTGCATCAGTATGAAATACACGCATTGGAAGCATCCAAAGGGGAATGCCCACCGGACACTACAACTTTGGCTCTGGGAACCCAGGTATTCCCTGGTATACCTGTATAAAAGTATATGGGGATGATCACAGATATAAGAGATAACTAGATTTATAATGTGCCCATTCTTTGTATTGAAACCAGCGTACCCGGAGCGTGGCCTAAATGGCTGTTTAACATTTACTGAAAAAAGAAATATGTTAGCCTTTCTTCAGAGTTGATTATTTATTCCTTTTGTCAGTAAACAAAACAAGACTGCTAGTACATGCGTGGACACGCTTGCGATGTTCCGCACAACCGGGTGTACGCGCGCCATGCCCCCTTGCTACTTCTATTGATAAAAGCGTTAGCTTTTAGCGCTGTCTGTTCTGTGGGGATGATAATATGATGTATAAATATAGAACTGGTTAAATAATCCACCTAAAAACATACCTACAGTATGACTGCATCAGTATGAAATACACGCATTAGAAGCATCCAAAGGGGAATGCCCACCGGCCAATACAATGTCGGGAATCCAAGTATACTCAGGTATCTATACTAATATTAAAAAGCTGAAGAGTTTGTTTGTTTGATTGAACGCGCTGATCTCAGCAACTACTGGTCCGATTTGAAAAAAATCTTTCAGTGTTAGATAGCCCATTTATCGAGTAAGGCTATAGGCTATATATTATCCCCATATTCCTACGGGAACGGGAACCACGCGAGTGAAATCGCGCGGCATCAGCTAGTACCTATATAAAAGTATATGGGGATAATAATATTATATGTATAAATAAGGATATGATTTTAAATGTGGGTAGGGCCTTAGATAAAGTCAGACACCGAAAGTTTGCCGGTGTTGGTGTAAACTTTCCCTTACCATTAACCCCCATTTAGCAAGTTGAAAAGCTAATTATAATTACAGTTCTGATTATGACTCTGCCCTTTGAGTTTCCTGCCGCCTTCGAATGACAATTATTATAATAATCATTCTGTAATGTGATTAATTATACTATTAAACATATCTTCAACTGCTCAATTATGAAGTTCATAAGTTCCTCAAAGTGTTGGGAATGTTCTACTCGTATGCCTTTACCGCCAATGATAATTTGACACTATAGATCCGTTACAAACCTACAAAATCACCGCAAAAAGTGATCCGTATAATAAGCTACAACACAGCGCACGCATGCACAATTTTGTCTTTAATTCCATTATAGATTTATGTATATTTAGTTTTAACACTTTACTATTGAGTGCCTCATTTTTCATGCGCTAGTAACACATCTAACAGTATTTAATATCATTGTTTACCGCTATATCTTACAAACGATATGAATATTTAATTGTTGCCAGGGCTAATAGGGTAGTTTGCTCATATCAAATTTAATATACTTAAACAATATTAATTTCGTGTAGTAGGTATAAGGGTCTGAAATATATCGACATTAATTAGTAAAAATTAAGTATTTCTTGTATAACTTAATTTAAAAAACATGTTTTTTTTTAATTTTTCAAAATGTCAAAAACGCTGTCGTTCATTTTGTGACGTCACAAACTTGATATACTAAATGTCAAACTAAATTATTGTTTGACATTTATTTAGGATTTGTTGACGTGACGTCATGAAACAGCTGAAATATAGACCATGGTATTATCATAAAAAATATTTAAAAATTGAAATTTTCATTTTTATTTTTTAAAAAAGTGCCATTTAGCCTATTTTTAGTTAAAAAATCTATACTTTATTATAGCTAAATAAATATACTTAGACATGAAAATGAAAAGCATAGAGTGGGTTTTCGAAGCCAGGCCGTCTGAAAATATTAAGTACGTAGGCACAGTAATTTATATACCTACTTACGGATTGTGTTATTCTTGTTGCTAATAGACTGCAAAGTGTCTAATCAATATAAAAACAATAATGATGTTGGTACAATAGTATCTACTATTTTTCAAGACAACTTCGCAGTTTATATATTTGAAATTAATCATGTATCAATAATGGTACCTACCTACTTTATTGTGTTCATAAATCATAATCAACAAAACCACAAAAGTGGTTAACGCTTCCTTGTACCTACCCACTTACATATTAATGTAGGTACTGTTCTTGATATTGTTGACGTCACTTATCTATTTACTAATTCAATAAAAACCCTTTTGTGTAGGTAGGTAGCAGTGGCGTAGCGTGCCTTGTCCTGTATCAAAACAAGTAAGGATCAATGATATTTTATACTAGAGATGGGACACTAGCACATCAAAACTGGGACGGACAAATGTGGAAAATTGACTTATTATTATTAAGTCGCTTGTTGAAAAACGAACGTTGTTTAAACGAATAATACCTAAATAATGTCTACAGTATTGAGTTGTGTGTTCAGGAAGTGTAAAAACTAGGTCATCAACCCATATTCGGCTCACTGCTGAGTTCGAGTCTCCTCTCAGAATGAGAGAGGCTAGGCCAGTAGTCCACCACGCTGGCCCAATGCGGATTGGCAGACTTCACACACGCAGAGAATTAAGATAATTCTCTGGTATGCAGGTTTCCTCACGATGTTTTCCTTCACCGATTGGAACACGTGATATTTAATTTCTTAAAATGCACACAACTGAAAAGTTGGAGGTGCATGCCCCGGACCGGATTCGAACTCACACCCTCCGGAATCGGAGGCAGAGGTCATATCCACTGGGCTATCACGACTCCCGCTGGGCTATCACGGCTCAGTGTAAAAACTATATACACATAAATATATAATGGAATTAAAGACAAAATTGTATATGTGTGTGTTCAATGGTACGTATAGCTAAATTCGGATCACTTTTTGCGGTGATTTTGTAGGGACGTAACCTCTCTATGGTATAAATTTATCATTGGTAGGGATCCCAAATGAAGGGTAAAGAAACAAAAGAAACAAAACGACCTGAGAATTTCTTGTCAGGAAAAATGTTATGACATATTTTTTACACTCCCTACATAATTTCCCATTCATAAGATCATGAAGTCTTTATCTGAATGTTAGGGTTAGGTACTATACTACAGCCCTACTAACAAACAAATTAGAAATAAAGGTAGAAAACGCATGTTATTACATAACTTAATTTATTTTGAATTATGTATTGTTTGTTTATTAAATGTTATTCAAAATATGTGAGACGAATATGTTAGCATTCCATGGGTTCACCGTGCGGGTGCCGGGTCCATCGCGTGGTAGAGAGAAATACTCCGAGCAGAGTCCTGAACTTGTGACTACAGGATGTAGGGTTAAGGAATTAATATATCTCACGATATAAATCGATTTTATTTTCATTAATTTAAGAATAAGTTAAGCCATGGCCTAGCCATTTATACCCTTATTTTCAATTTGTTTGCTGGTAAACAGTACACCTCGCGTAGGGCTTTAGTTACTTGTACATATGTTTTCTGTGCTTTAGCTACTACCTTATTGATGGATAAATGGTTTGTAGATACGGAAACATATGCTAGTCTTGATTACTGCCTGACTTGTTAGAGATTGTTGTCAGGAATTTTTATTCCAATAGGAAATTATTTACCTACTCATTCAATCATTATTAATTAATTTGCTATGACTAAGAAACATGTTATGGAAAAATCTGCATGATATTAGAAGGTCGATAGCTTCACCCTGAAGTAACGGTGTTGTTTAAATTTGTTCTTTACCTACTGGAGTTTTTTGGAAATATTTTATGAAAAAACGCACTTATACTTAATACCTAGAAATTTTATCAAATTACTAAAAACAATAGGAATGATGAATCGTAATAATTATGAATACGCCCATAACTTTCAAATGAGTGCACCAATTTGACGATTCTTGGTTTTATGTATTCTTGTTAGGACATGGTTTGTGTATTATAAAAACAGAGTTGGCCCTACTCCCACCCTACAACTACCCTAACCTATCCCTACCCTACCCTAGCGCCTAGGTATAGGGAGGAGTAAAAGCTAAGCTTGACCGGGTCCGCTAGTTTAGGATAAAATGCAATCACTTAATTTAAAAAGACGCCATCTAGTGTACAGTAATATTTTAGTTGCGCCATCTATTGCGTAGTAGAAATAACAGCCGTGTTGAATAAAATAGTTTTACTATTCAATTACAGATGGCACTAGTATGCGACCTGCAACCTGCAAAGCAATATTCTGTATTCGATTTGCCCGCATGAGTCATACCTTCAGTACTTGGTACTGGTACAATGAAAGAATTGTATGAATGATAGAAACAAAGTAAACATTTGGGCAGTAATATACCTATAAGAAGTTATTTTTTATATTTATTAATTTATAACTAGCACTCAGGGACAATTAATAGCACTATTCCTCTACTACCAACGTCATTACTTATGAGAGTACTGCCACATGATGGACTCGGCATCTGCACGGTGAATCCATAAAATAAGATATACCTACTTCTCTAGAAGAAATAAGCAGTCCCTGTAACCAAGTGGCACGACGATTGTCTTTCTACGATCGCAAACGCTTCGAAAACTAGAATAATGTATGGGAATGACAGATATTGATCACGTGACCTGTCAATAGCATTGTGACCTGTCATACCCATACATTTTTCTAGTTTTCGAAGTGTTTGTGATCATAGAAAGAGAAACGACGTGCCTACAGGGACAGGTAATGTAACCTACGCAAAAATTAAGTATTATATTTTTCTGAAGAAATATTGGCTAGGCTAATTTCAATATCATCATCCTACAGTGAAGGTTATATAAGCAGCCTCAGTCTTAGTAAGATTAACATTACGGAGTATGGTGCCTATATCGAGGCAGTGTGCGCTGCGTCGCATAAGCGCTATGCACCTGACCTAGACTGAGAGAGAGGTCAACGCTCGCCGCGCGAAGTAAATACTCGGGCGCTTTGGTGCGCCGTGCGTACTGCGGCCCTGATTGCGTTCAAGTTTGCGTTTTGCGTCCCACTGATCTAAAGCTGCGTTAATTTTGAATTTTATTGATGTTAGAGAACGGGTTAATATCAGAAGCGGATTTATATGGCAAAAACACAATATTGAATGATAGGTCACCTACTTCCTACTAATATTATAAACGCGAAAGTTTGTATGGATGTATGTTTGTTTAGATGTTTGTTACTCTTTAACGATGCTACTACTGAAGCGATTTGGCTGAAATGTGGAATGGAAATAGATTTTACTCTGGATTAACACGTAGGCTACTTTTTATTCCGAAAAAATACACGGCTCCCGAGGGATTTGTGAAAAAATAAATGATGTGTTAATACAGAGTAAAATCTATTCCATTCCAAATTTCAGCCAAATCGGTTAAGTAGTTGCGGCTTTAAAGAGTAACAAATATTCAAACAAACATTAAAACTAACATCCATACAAACTTTCGCGTTTATAACATTAATAATAGTGTCCGATATGATGAAAAAAAAAATGATGATGATGATGCTATAGCAACGCGAATGTGAAGGGATTGTTACCATTTTAAATCTGAGCAGTGAGGTAATAGGTACATATCAATCAATTTAACAATTAAAATCAGTTAGTTAAAAAACCATTAAAATAAAATAAACCATTAAAATTTCCATCAATTTTAACATTAATATTTGGGACTAGGCCAAAACGATTCGTTTATTGAACGATCACCACGTGCGGGTGATGCAAATATACGAGTACCTATTGTGACGTCTGCAATCATTTCTCTATTGTGTAGCTAAAAATATCTATAATCATTAATATTCATGGGGTTATTATCCATTATTCATGCACCATATTATTTCTTATTCTTTTAATAGTTCTTATTATTGAAGTGGTAACTTCTGGAGGGTAAACCACTTCGTAAAGTAACGCGTTACGGCGTCACTATTTCTGGATTCCCTTCTCTCACGCGTACGGCAGCAGGTTTTAGTTTTTTTTTTATATGGGAGATATAATGTCAAGATCAAATAGATTTAAAAATAAACCTGAACCAATCTATATATGTATATAAAAACAAACAGCCGAACGTAGAACCTCCTCCTTTTTGGAAGTCGGTTAAAAATGAATTCATATATTCCTCAGTCACGCCATCAAGCGTGAATGGTTGGACCGATTTCACTACTTTTTTTTGATGTGTTTGTTATTGTCAGGAGGAGGTTCATATGGCAGAAAAAATTAAAAAAATTAGAAAGGGGTAGGAGTAGGGTAAGGTAGGGGTAGTCAATTTGAAATTCAAATGTTATTTTTCTCTTGGGATGCATTTAATAAAATTAATTTTCGCCAAAAAAATCTCAATTATCTCTATAATAGCTAATTAGTTTGAAAATTGTATATGGTCTAAATTGGTAGTAATAATAATATTCTATGCTTGTATTGATATTAAGAAAAACGATCTTTCTCAAACGTCATTTGTTAATTAACCAGTTGTTATCTAGGCTTCGGATCAAAATGACTTGAATTCGAGCTTGGCTCGGGCAAAATAACCCAGCTGCGATTAATAATGTGATCCTAAGTATTGTTAGTAATATCACCGATGTTGGTTTGTTGGTTGGTTGCAGCAGCCTGTTAGTTTTGAGCTCCAATTAGGCCAAAAACTTTCCCTCTACTTTTAAAGTATAAAAATTATCAATTTAAGTTAATGAAATTGACATTGAAAAGTTCTGATATCTACGTAATCTATGATAAAATAAAAAGTGCTAGGGTTGCCACTTTTTAGGGTTCCATTAGCCTATTTTCGTAACATTACTATTTGTAATTAAAATTATTCTTAGGCATTAATTATGTATTTTATTAATATTTTGTGAACTTATTTTGCAAATTTAGCGTTTTATTTTGATATCTTACGTTATGAGACACTGCAAATATAATAGTAGCTTTAATGGTTATCAATATATATAAAAAAGATTGTTAATTACTGACCTACTTCATTTAAGTTTACTCGTATCATTTATTTTATTTCGATACTATTTTTCCATAAAATAAAAAAAAAAAATTCTCTCCTTACTTAATTTATGGTAAAACTAGGTAGGTAATAGGATCTCGAAGTGAGTGATAGTGAAGTGGCATTTTTTGCAAAAAAAACTACGAGACATCTACTGAAGTTGAATTAATACGAAATTGGTACGATCTACACTCTATTTATACCATACCATTATTCATTTTTCAGTTAATATACTGGAAGTACACTGAGAAAAAAATCCTGGTGCGCCATACTTAAAATATGTAGCAAACCAGACACTATATTGTATGCAAGCTCCCTAAGTGTGTATGTATGTAACATGGTGTTGCTTCTATACGGCCCAGTAAGCTGCATCATTACTAAGTACACGGCACCTGTTGTACGTATGCTGCACCTGTAGTAAGTAGTAATGTGCAAGCTCCTTACGTAAGTATCTCATATTAAGTAGCTTATTTTTCAGAGTGTAAGATAAAAGCAAACAAAGTGTTATCCCTTAGCTGAAATCTTTGCAATAATGAGGGTTCATATAGTTCAAATTGTATTGTATTCTATGCAAACGATTTAGAACCCTTGGCCGCATAATCTTTTATAGTTCCTTGAACTAATGCCCGTCAGCCACTGCATAAGGTATTTAATTAGGGTAGGCACTGTACATACAGATAATACAAAATGGCAAAATTTTTCTCTACGAATTAAGCCTTGTAGGTTCGTTAAGGTCTAGAGTTTCGTAATGTATCCTCAGGGTAGTTCTTCATCCTACTTAATATTGTAAACGCGAAAGTTTGTATGGATGTTTGTTACTCTTTAACACCGCAACTACTGAATCGATTTGGCTGAAATTTGGAATGGAAATAGATTTTACTCTGGATTAAAACATAGGCTACTTTTCAACCCGGAAAAATCCATGACTCCCGCGGGATTTGTAAAAACTAAATTGCACGCGGAGGACGTCCGCTAATTGTTTATATTAAATTTGATATGAGTCAACTACCCTATTGGAGGATCAATACCTTTAATCAACAACAATGTTATCAATTATATCTCAAAACTTGTAATCATTAACAAACGTCCAAAATTGTATAGAGCATATCAGTCACGTAATCGATCTTCAGTCACGGAATGGGACTTTATCTTCATAAAGAAATTAAATCACTATAGAGATTATATTTTATCAGTATGTTATTTCGTAATACGAATGGAATAATTTTCATAATAGATATTGTGAAACGCATAATAAAAACTTAATGCAGACAAGGCTTTTCAATTTAGCCTTTCAAAATAAAGCCTTGGCGTCATGAATGTAGCCAATCTACATATTTTGCGACAGATACTTTTTTGAGCTTTGCAAAAATTAATTATATTTCTATTAAATCGAAGTGTCAATCCAAGATTAATATTTTTAGGAAATATGAGGCTCAGTTTTTGCCAAAGAAATGCTAAAACTGTGCATATTTCTACCGTTTCTCAGTCATGTCGGTTGGTAGAGTATTTACAATTTGCTTTTATATAAATTTCTCTAGCTTCCGTATCCATAGAACCACTAGTTCACGTTTTTATAGTAGGTTTTTTTTTTTTATTCTCTTCAAGTTAGCCCTCGACTACAATCTCACCTGATGGTAAGTGATGATGCAATCTAAGATGGAAGCGGGCTAACTTGTTTGGAGGAGGATGAAAATCCTCACCCATTTCGGTATCTACACGACATCGTACCGGAACGCTAAATCGCTTGGCGGTACGTCTTTGTCGGTAGGGTGGTAAAGTCCACGGCCGAAGCCTCCCACCAGCCAGACCTGGATCAATTAAGAAAACCTCAATCGGCCCAGCCGGGGATCGAACCCAGGACCTCGTTCAAGTACCATCCACTGCGCATACCACTGCGCCACGGAGGTCGTCAAAGGTAGTAACAAATGAAGGAATAAGCTGATAGACCACCTGATATTAACGGCAAAACCATCTTACACACACGCCTTTTATACTTTGAACCCTAACCTATAAAGCACGAAAGTGAGGCATGGGGAGGCATTCATCATCTTGATCATTATCAGCCGATGGACGTCCACTGCTGGACATAGGCCTCTTACATGGACCTCCAAGCACTACGGTCTCGAGCTGCCAGCATCCAGCGGCTGCCTGCAACCCGCTTGATATCCTCGGTCCGCCTAGTAGCATGGGACCATGGTATGGGTATTACGCCTTATAATTTACTCGTAAGGCTATGTTACTTCAAAATAGAAATAAAAATATACGTAGTAGTTTCCCATTGAGCTGTATCACACAGAATTCTACTATCTACCACTAAAATACTTTAATCTTGGTCGATAATTTCTGCGCCCTGTTGTTCCAAGCCGATGAAGTAGTTAATTGTATCTTTATTTACAACTGCAACTCAGGTTGATGGGCATTACAACGTATTACAGAGCAGGTGTTTACTCTACGAGACGCTTTTAGATTATAAAATACCCTTATCTAACTTTTATTTTAATACTAGCGGACTTAGTCTATGTGAAATTTAGTTTGTCACAAATCCTGCGGAACCTGGCACTTAATCCAGAGTAAAACCTATTTCCATTAAAAATTTCAGCCAAATCGGTTCAATAGTTGCGGCGTTAAAGAGTAACAAACATCGATACAAACTTTCGCGTTTAATAGTAGGCTGTATAGTGTAAATAGGACAAATTACATGTTATCTACATTAACATTCAAGTATTGGCGCGCAACAAAAATTGTGATATGTAAATGAGTGTATTATAGAAACTAGGTCGGTTCAAAGGTTAAACCTTGTGGGTGGATATTATCAATTCGGTACACTTAAGGACATAATAGCTAATAATTATCTGAGTTTTATTGGATTTACATTTATACTTACGTACTTTACTTGTTTTAAAATACAACAGTACGATTAGATAGTAAGATGCGTCAATAGCGGCGGTTGGGAAACATTGCTCTCTTTTTCGTGTCATTGCAACGAAAGAGAGAACGATATTTTTGATCCTATCCTATTGTCACTTATATTTATATTCTGGTCACTTTTTCTTTTCGGGAGATATTCGTATGTCGTTGAAGCATCTTAGGCCTACTTAACGCTTCTAAAGACAATAAACTAATTCTATATGTATAGGTAGGTACACTGATTTTGTCATCTCTATATAAATTGCTATGCTAAATACAGTAATTTTATTTAATACTAGTAGATGCCGCGCGGTTTCACCCGCATGGCTCCCGTTCCCATAGGAATACGAGGATAATATATAACCTATAGCCTTCCTCGATAAATAGGCTATCTAACACTGAAAGAATTATTCAAATCGGACCAGTAGTTCCTAAGATTAGCGCGTTCAATCAAACAAACAAACTCTTCAGCTTTTGTTTGAGAGTCCAGTTTATCCAAAAAACCTTCAATACCTAATAATATCACATAATGAAAACAGAAGTGATAACTTGGACCTGCCGTCGTATGCGTGAGAGAAAGGGAAGCCAGACCGAATGGCGTCGTAACGCGTTACGATTCCCGAAGAAGTTATCTCTTCAAAATAGCAAGACACTAGCTGCGTCGCGCGGTTTTACTCGCTTGGTTTCCGTTACCGGGGGAAAATAAATAGCCTATAGCCATCCTCGATAAATAGGCTATCTAACTGAAAGAATTCTTCAAATCGAACCAGAGATTAGCGCGTTAAAGTAAACAAACAAACTCTTCAGCTTAATAATATTAGTATAGATTAATAAAACAGCGAGTAAGCTTACAAGTACTACAATAGCATACACATTGTATATTTGGACCAATACGGTCGTAACAAGCAATCTGTATCCTGTTGAAACGTTTGCAGCTGTTTTTTAGGCGTTGCCCTCGACAGCCTCGTCGAATGTTCCGGCTCGGCGCTCTTCCTCAATTTGTCAGCGATTTGCTTTTGTCATACGTTCTTATAGATCGTTGACACTACGGTTGCGGAACGACACCTGATTGTGATGATTGTGTCGTAAATGTGATCAAATATTTCGAAGCAGTGAGAGACTGTATGTGAGCAAATTGCTGCAAATTGTCTCGGTCGGTTATGTTCATCTTAGTGTGTGAGTCTTTGATGGCAAGGCCTTGGTCATTTTATACAGGTAGACAGTTTGTCAGCCTACTCCTTGTTTGTAGGCAATTTTGGAGATTCGGCCATGGTGACTCTAGGAGATCGAATCATGTTATAAAACAGCTATTCAGTAAAAATATTGTTATTTTACCAAATCACACACGAACTTTTTCTCATAAATTTTATTATTATAGCTAACATTACCTACGTGAACATTAGACACCCTACATTATTTCGTTTAATGCTATTGGTGGATATACTAGTATTTTATATATATTATAAAATATACTTGTTGAATATATCAATAGAAAAATCTTTTATTGTATTATGTATATCTTAGCTTAGATAATTTTCTCGACAGTCGGTTGTAGTTAGCTAGCACGGTGAAGAATCATGAGATGCATGATTCAATGCAAACAAAACTTGCAGAATTATATACGAACGAGCAAATAACGTAAAACTGTCCCGTGCCTGTATCACCTCGTAAAATTATCCTCGGTCTAATTCATCCCACCCACCTGCCTGCCTGCACATGCCTGCTAGATGCCCAAAAACGTGCTTCTCGATCGGGAGGACGACATAAACACAGACGAGTCTCAAGAGACACAATTTCCGGTTCCACCCGCGTGGTTCCCGTCATATCCAGTAGGAATACAGGGATAATATATACTGCTCCTTCCTCGATAAAAGGGCTATCGAACACTGAAAGAATTTTTAAATCGGACCAGTAGTTCCTGAGAACGCGCGCGTTCAATCAAACAAACTCTTTAGCTTTATAATATTAGTATAGATTTGAGTGTGATACATGTCCAAAGGTAATTTGTCTGAGCATAGACTCAATATGAGATTAGCTGCTGTGATCGAAATTCATATGGGATATCATCATTAAAGTGTACTATCATCGTATCCTCAATTAGTATATGGCACATATAGCCACTTGATCTAAATGATTAATAAAGTGAACCAAGCCTGTGACGCCATGAATCATCGAATGTATCATCCAAACATAATTAAGTACATGTACAATTGTTAGCTCGTATTGTCTTAATTGAACTGCTACCTTTGATCTCAAACCCCAGTAGTATACGTACAGTACTTGAAAAACTGTCACAATATGCTGGCG
Organism: Bicyclus anynana; assembly: GCF_947172395.1. Lineage (NCBI taxonomy): Eukaryota > Metazoa > Arthropoda > Insecta > Lepidoptera > Nymphalidae > Bicyclus > Bicyclus anynana. Next base: position 5,753,630 of record NC_069085.1, on the reverse strand, counting down.
CAATAAATGCTAATGCGTTAGGTAAAATTTGTAATCTATTCATAATTATATTATGACCTCACAATTATATTTTTAGTGTCGCAAACGTGATATGTTTTGTTTAATTTCACTTATATAAGTATACCTAATTGAGAATACTTAAAACATTATTAGTTATTTTTTAAGTAGGTATATTTATTATTTCTACTAACAGAACAGTTAGTAGTAATAGTTAAATACATATTTACTTAACTGTACCTACCAGTGGCGAAGGATGGAATTCAGATGAAGGTAAGCCGTCCCAAAAAAGGGAAATTCATAGTGTGATACACAGTCCGGTTTCTCATATATCTAGTGCGACAATGAGTAAGTATGCATGAATTTTTAAAGGTAACCCGACGGGAATCCGCTTGCATGAACTCTTCGCCACTGGTACCTACAGACACAAATAAAATAGTAAAATTCAATTTCCTGATCACTACGAGTATGTAGGTACAATATAATTAATCCACAGTAAAATGGTTGTTATAATTAATTGTCCGAGTTATGGTGGTTATCAATAATTACACAATCGTATTCAATACTCGTAAAATGAAAATTAAAGACAAGCCTACAAAATATAGGCTTATACAAGAAACGAAATCAATTTACAAAATCTATTAACACAACAAAAAACAAGTTTTAGGCAACTTGAAAACCCTGAGTTTTTTTAATATAGTTATTATTAAGTCGCAGTTCATGGACGTCTAGACTTTTATTGTACTTAGTTCATCGTGTTTTACAATCATAAATAAGATAATATACATTATTAAAACTTTATTTAAAAAATCCGATCTACCGAATACCGAAATACCGACAAAGACGTACCGCCAAGCGATTTAGCGTTCCGGTACGATGTCGTGTAGAAACCGAAAGGAGTGTGGATTTCATCCTACTCCTAACAAGTTAGCCCGATTTTATCTTAGATTGCTTCATCACTTACCATCAGGTGAGATTGTAGTCAAGGGCTAATTTGTAAATAATAATAAAAAAAACTTCTTGCGGGTCTTTTGAGTGCCCTGTAGCAACCGGCAGTCAGGACTCCAGAGTGAGAAAAAAAACCAGAGTGAGAATACTCGCCTCAAACAATTAATGCTTGAGACGGCATTTTAAAATTTAACATTTTAAATTTTAAAAACGATTACGCGGGTAAACGATTCCCTGGGTGCCCCCAGGGAATCGTTTACCCGCTGAGTGTCGAATTTAAACTATGAGTTTGGTATTCGACACTCAGCGGGTGAATGGTCCCCTAGGGGTTCCCTTGCAACGTCTATGAATTCCACTGTAAAACTACCAATCTGTATCCTTATTCCGTACCTTGATCAAACAGTGAAAAATTCTAAGTGATGGTCGATGGTTTTCGCTATAAAACTGAAACTACGGTTGACTCCACAATCATAATTTTTTTTATCTTAGTGACCGTAATTTATAACTGTTGTTTAATGACACCTACAGTCATTAAATAAAAAGTGATTTAGAGGTATTTTAAACCGATTTCAAAAAAAGAAGGTTCTCAAATCGACGCGTATGTTTATTTTTAATGTTTGTTTACCTCATAACTTTGTCATGTATAAACCAATTTTGAAAATTATTTTTTTAAAGGGTAGGTACTTACTTATACTTCCAGATTGGTCCTATTTCATTATTAATTTTGTGTTTTTGTAAAGTTTGTAAAATTAAGTTTGTAAATTTAATTTGAAGTCTTTGAAGTCGGTTCCATTTTTATCATAAAGAGATTATTGAATAACTATTATTACAGCTTTTTTAAATTTATTTAATACATAATTATCTACTCAACAAAAAAAAAATGCAATTGAATTGGTCGAAATCCCCATAAGTTTTAATTATTATGTAAGTAAGTAATTAGCAAAGTGAATTGGCAACCCTAAAAGTGTTTGAGTTATTACTGCAATAAAATTTAGAATAGATTCGGATTGCGATTCATGGCCGAAATAAAAGCATAAATGTTTACTAACGAGATGTTACTGTAAAGGCAATGAAATGATCTATTTTGAAACTCAAGGCTTACATCAAACGCTAAGCGTTGACCCGGCTCGGTCATCTATAAGATTTTATGAGAGCCTGGTACATAAGCTTTTATTTTACTACATCTTCATACATTAATTACTAAGAATTATTTATTTATATAAATAACTTTATTGCAACAAACATATTTATAAACATACAAAATCTTAGAATTAAGGATAAAATGCAGTGCAACCTTATCATCACTAATAGTGATCTTTTCCAGGATACCTAACTCGAAGAAACATATAAACCAGTGAAACGAGTAATCACAATAACATAAATACTATAAAAACTATATCTTAAGATATAATAATTAATAAAGTTCATAAAATACATACTACCTACACACACATATATACATTAATATTACTAAATAAAATACATATATAAACATACATACATTGGAAATACACAAATAGTCTGAGATGGAAAATAATGTGACAAGTAAACACAATACAAAAACTACAATGACAGATAATGCTTCGTAACCTGAGACCTGAAAATATCTATAGATTAAAGATTTTGAACGCCTAATGTCACCCGGAAGTGCGTTCCATAAAGTACATATTTTTTTTTTGCGATAATTCATTAGGATACCTGAATATTATTTACAACAAGGGAAAAAATCGTATATGAGGTATAGTTGAAGTATACTTATTTAGAACGGGCACTGCTTACGCGAAGCTTTAACCTTCAGCTTTATATTTTCCAAGAAACACATGATCGCAAACTCCGGAAAAAAGATATATATTTTTTATATTGTTCTGACATTTTATCGATGGCCTTTCCGTATTTTGATTCAATCTGTTGTGTCGGATTTTTATTTTCATACTAGCGCTAGTAGCTCCACGATCTTCCAGTGAATTTCCATTAAAATCGGTCCAATCGTTCCAAGGCTTGATGGACAAACAGGCCAGACAGAGAAATATTTTAAAAAAGGTTCGATTGTGCTATGGTATAGTGTAAGCACACACACTAACACACACAAGAAAATACAGATGTTTTGAAATCGCTTCAATTTAATTATATGGATTGATTGATTATTATTATTGATTGGTGATTAAACTGTTATTGCCTAATTCAGTTAAGCGAAAAGCTTTTTTAATAATCATTATAACAACCGAAGATATCGAAACCAAGATTCACGGAAATCCGTTCAGCCCCGAACCGTTAAGAATTGCTAAGAAACGGGGAGAAGTTTGAATTGATGATGTATGTATAGATGTTTGTTACACAATTACACTAAAACAGCTACATAAAATTACTACAAAGGCAGATTATAGTTTGTCATAGAACTAAAAGCAGATACCTTTCATACCCTATCAGTTGACTGTCAGGAATGGGATTTAGGTGTTTAAAATGGGGCACATTTGGAAAATAAATATTGAAATGTCCCTGGAATGCAAGTTTAAGTATTACTAATCATTACTTACTTTCTGGGGTCACTTCACGAAGGATGACTTTCGTTTGTGCTTCGGCCGGCATTGTGAATATTGATGTATACAAAAAGCTCTCGACGAAAAACACGAATATTTCAAGCGAATATGACGTTTATGGTTTCGAAATTGTGTTGCGCGTGTCTTTTCTCACTTTCAAAACCAATTTATCTCATCTTTGCACATATGTTACGTTATCACGTAGAGACGGTCACGGGCGATACAACTGTGTTTGTATAAAGGCGACGCAAGACTGGCTGAGCCACGCTCGGTGCTCGCTAGTTGTATAGGGGAGTGTTGTAAAAGGCTTTAAGCGCATGTCCCGCTGTTATTCATCGTTCGTCGACGTTATCAAACCATATTGAGCTCACTGCTGAGCTCAAGTCTCCTCTCAGAATGAGGAGTTAGGCCAATAGTTCACCACGCTGGCCCAATGCGGATTAGCAGACTTTACACACGCAGAGAATTAAGTAAATTCTCTGGTATGCAGGTTTCCTCACGATGTTTTTCCTTCACCGTTTGAGACACGTGATAATTTATTTCTGAAAATGCACACAACTGAAAAGTTGGAGGTGCATGCCCCGGACCGGATTCGAACCCACACTCTCCGGAATCGGAGGCAGAGGTCATATTCACTGGGCTATCACAGACTCAACGGTTCTGTTGTAATGGTTCTGATAATACAAGCATTATAAGTCTACGATTGTAAGCTTTTCTTTAGTTAACATACCCATGTTTTAGCTAACATGTTTCGGTCAAATCTTGGTTTGAATTGTTTCCTGAGAGCCTGTTGGTTTTAATTTGGTATTTCTATGCGTATCTTTAGATACAAACGCACTATGATACATATACCTCAAAGCCTGCCCCTGTAGCCAAGTGGCATGACCATTCTCTTTCTACGATCGCAAACGCTTCGAAGACTAGAAAATGCATGGGAATGACATTTGCTTTCAACAGGTCACGTGATCAAGATCTGTCATTCCCTTCATCTTAGAAACAAGGGCTGGTCTGAAGATGGAGTCGGAAGTCCTAAATTAAGATTAATAGTTCCAGTTTGGGCTCATTTGTCTTGACCAACACTCGTTAAGATAAAAACAATTATGATTATAAAAACTTGTTTTTAAAAAGATGATTGATGCCTTTTTGTTAAGAGGAAAATCACAAGATATCTATTATTTTTTGAACTATATTATATTGGCAAATATTTTTATAAGCAATTATAAATAGTAATTACACATATAAGCGTATTTGAACTATTATAGATATTACATACTATAAAACAATCTCTTTCACTTCGCTTTCTCTGTCCTTATATCTCTATATCCCTTTTTATGATTAAATCTTTAAAACTACGCAACGGATTTTGATGCGGTTTTTTTAATAGATGGACCAGTAGTTCCTGAGATTAGCGCGTTCAATCAAACAAACAAACTCTTCAGCTATATAATATATAGTATAGATAGCGGCCCGCTCCGGCTTCGCACGGGTATCACACTAACATTATAAAGGCGAAAGTTTGTGTGTAAGTGTGTGTGTATGTTTGTTCCTCCTTTACGCTGCGGCTACTGAAGCGATTTGGCTGAAATTTGGAATGGAAATAGATTTCACTCCGAAATAACACATGGGATTTTATTTCATCTTAAAAACTTGGGAAGTCGGTGTCCCTGTGATTCGGAGCTCATCTTAGTAGTTTCATTAGATCCGGTCCGTGGCATGCAACTCCAACTTTTCAGATACGTGCATTTTACAAAATTAAATATCACTTGTCTCAAACGGTGAAGGAAAATATCGTGAATACCTGCATACCTGAGAATTTGCTCATTTGGCCAGCGTGGTGGACTAAGGCCTAACCCCTTTCATTCTGAGAGGAGACTAGTGCTCAGCCGTGAGCCGAATATGGGTTTAATGATTAGTAGTCCCAAAAACATGATAAAATATGTAAGTACCTACACAGTACAATGTACCTACAATCTACATAGGTACTCGCACTTGAACATCCTCTAAGTTTTATTATTTTTTTAAATGCAGCAATATTAATAGATGTAAAAAATGTAATTATACCAAAATTTCCTGCGCTTCATTTATTCACTATTTATGATATCTATCATGTATGTTTGTATTACAAGACTTACAATCTTAAAGTTTTAACTTGGAATACTTACGTATATTTGTTTATTTTGGTAAAATTGCATTTTTTTTTAAATCCAACCGATCGAGCTGAAATTTTTCAATCACGACATTTGAAGTTTAATATGATTTTTAATAATATGAACCTAAAAAATATGAAATTAAAAATTGTTTTAGATTTTATAACTGAAATATTGAATAAGTACCTATAATAAAAAAATTCCAAAGGCGCTATTTTTCACCGACAAAAAAACGGAGATAGTTTTTTTTATAAACACACATAATCTTAACTGAATGGTCCTTTTGATATATTTTTCATAAGAAAGTGTATATTTCTAATTAAAAAATATATACACATAAGGTTGGATTTTTTTTTATTAAGGATGATTGATTGAGATGGATTTTTTAGGAAAACAGGGGGGTCAATCTTTGTTTACCCATTAAAACCACGCGTAACTTTTTACAAAGTAGTCCGATTATGATAATTCTTATAGTGGAAAGGGAGAATTTTATATGTGTGTAGGAAGTCGATTGTATGTATGTCCTTTCATGGGGTTCTTTTAGAAACTTGGCACCACCATCAAACTGATCAGTAGGGAGAAAATATAATTATATTTTCGGTTTTTAGTTTTCTGTGTACGTTTATGTATAGGAAGTCGATGTTAAAAAAAAATATTTAACTAACAACTTCCTTGCCTGGCCACTTCGTTCGTAACACTCCGGTGTTCAGCGCGGGGCGGGGGGCGTGTAGCGATGAATGAAAACCCTACGATTGATGCACGTCACTTTCCCGCACGCACGATTTCACATATCATGGGAGTATTATCAACGAAATTGCCAGATTCTAATATTTTGATCTATTTTGAGTGATGTCATATTAAACAAGTAGATACAAAAGTACAACCTTGGCTGTATATTTTGCCCATGTTATTTAAATAAGTTATGTGGCGATTAAAAATGCCTTTCTTGCTTCATCGCTATTCGCCTGATTATAAAATGAGACGCAGAAAATTATTTAAAAACCAGTTCTGTGATGACCTCTGTGGTATTCGATACTTATTTGAAACCAGTTATATAGGTACCTACATATCAAGTTGAACTTTGAAAACCCCATAGGTATTCTATAAGATCTAATCAAATTAGCCAACAAAAGTATCCTACGATACAATGACCGCATCATAAGATATTCAAGGTCCTAAAAATCTGATTTTTTGTAAATAAACAAGTCATCATCATCATTATCAAAACATATTCGGCTCACTGCTGAGCTCGAGTCTCCTCTCAGAATGAGAGGTGTTAGGCCAATAGTCCACCACGCTGGCCCAGTGTGGATTGGCAGACTTCACACGCAGAGAATTAAGAAAATTCGCTGGTGTGCAGATTTCCTCACGAGGTTTTTCCTTCACCGTTTGAGTCACGTGATATTTAATAAAACTCAACTGAAAAGTTGGATGTGCCCCGGGCCGGATTCGAACCCACACCCTCCGGAATCGGAAGCAGAGGTCATATCCACTGGGCTATCACGGCTCTTAATATACGAGTACTCGTATGTAATGCTATAATAGCTCAAGTAATCAATTAAAAAATTCGCAGATTCTAGGATAATATTTCTTCTACAAAACATTATTTTACGTGCCATCCTATTGATAAAGTTATCAACTTATCGGTTGATAACTTTATCAATTGGAAAAATTAGAAAAACAGATTTCATTTAATTTTCCGTGATAGCCCAGTGGATATAACCTCTGAATTTGATTTGGATCGACTTCAGTCCGGGGCATGCACCAACCTTTCGGTTACATATGTGTATTTTAAGAAATTCAATATCAGGTGTCTCAAACGGTGAAGGAAAAACATCGTGAGGAAACCTGAATACCTGGGAATTTTCTCAATTCTCTACGTTTGCTAATCTGTATTGGGCCAGCGTGGTCGACTATATTTAGCCTAACCCCACATTCTGAGAGAAAATTCTTGCTCTATGAATATGAATAATTTAATTGGTTGTTATTGATGAAGATGAATATTTAATTCTTATTTTTCTAGAAAACGTTTTTTTTAAATAAGGCAATCATCATCATCGTCATATCAGCCGATGGACGTACATAGGCCTTTTGTCGGTACTTCCAAACATCACGATACTGAGCCGCCTGCATGCAGCGAATCCCTGCGACTCGCTTGATGTCGTCAGTCCACCTGGTGGGGGGTCGACCAACACTGCGCTTACTAGTGCGGGTCGCCGTTCCAGCGCTTCGTCCCCAACGTCCATCGGTTCTTTGAACTATGTGCCCCGTCCATTGCCACTTCAGCTTCGCAACTCGTTGAGCTATGTCGGTGACTTTGGTTCTTCTGCGGATCTCCTCATTTCTGATTCGATCACGCAGAGGTACTCCTAACATAGCTCGTTCCATCGCCCGCTGTCTGACTCTGAGCCTCCTTATGAGGCATATAAGGCAATATATATATTTAAATTTTTGATAATGGCAAATATTCTGTAAAATTAAAATCCTCCTAAGAGCGCACGACAACATTCGCCGACCGGGATCTAACCCTGAACCTATTAGCCTTGACGCCTTGATTGAGTGTTTTCAAAACATTTAAACCAATTATTAATCTATACTTATAATAAATCTGTACAGAGGTCAGTTCTATACATGAAACGTATTTTCAAAATAACTATCAGGGGGTGATTAGTGATCGATACTGATGCCAAAAATGCAATCAGTAAAATTTCTTTCTTTCTGTCTGTATGTTCGTTATAGAAACAAAAACTACTCGACGGATTTTAACGAAACTTGGTACAATTATTCTTCATACTCCTGGGCAGGTTATAGTATACTTCTCATTACGCTGCGATCAATAGGAAGGAAAAAGTTGGAAAAATGGGAGAAGTTACTCCATTTTTTAAGCTTCCGTCGCGTGGTAGAGTAGGGGTATGGTAGAAGTAGGGTAGGGGTAGGGTAGGGGTAGGGTAAGGTAGTGGTTTGGTAGGGGCAGGGTAGGAGTAGGTTAGGGGTAGGGTTGAGTCCCTACTCATCCCCTGTAAGTTAGAGTAGCTGTAGAGTGGGAGTAGGGTAGGGTAGCAGTAGGGTTCACGCGGACAAAGTCGCGGGCGTCCGCTAGTTTTTAATAAAAAATTGTCGTCTCATCGTCATGACGTAGAGAATTTTTGATGTCAAAGACATCAAGGATCGAATAGTCGTTTAAAACTTTGCCTATGTAAATACGAATAATAAAATTAATGCGTCTTAATTTACATAACTGATACGTGTTTATACAGTACCGGGACTCAAAATATATGTTTATGTCTATTCATTTATGAATAAATCATTAGTTAAGTTAGACTACTTAATATTGATAATAATAATGCTGACTAGAAAATACCACCGTTTCCGTCAGCAATTTGGTTTTACCAAGTATCGAAAAGCTCGAGTAAAACAAGTTCGATTTTTTTATATCAGAGATAGTAGAGGAAACTTGACAGTGCTGTGTGTAGCTTTAACTGCCTTATTGGTACAGTGGTTAATGTTTGGATATGAAACAGTAGGTCCCAAATTCGAGTTAAGAGCCAGATCACAGAATATATTATCTACAAAGTCAGACTAATAAAAAATTATACCAGAAACAGAAGAGGAAAGTACATTATGTGTATATAACTTTAACAGCCTTATGGGTAATATTTGGCTTAGAAACAGTAGGTCCAAAATTCGAGCTAAGAATCAGACCACTAAACAGTTAGAGCTATTTTTCAGTTTATTTTCTGAAGAAATTCCGAGTAAAGTATAGGAAGGCAGCATGCAGTTGGCAAATCAGCTAAATGTACAATTAGACAGGTAGGGAAGACGGGAAAGAGGAATAAAGAAGACAAGAAAGTGCACCTCTGCGTATGCATAAATTTTGTGCACTAAAATATCTTCTGCTTCTCCACTTAACATAACACAGAAGGTCGAGGCCAGAATTTGGACATCCTTGAGATAGAACTAGAGAACCTTTGCCTTAGAATAATGATTCTGATTGGTGAATGAAAGGTGAGTTTGACTTCTGCTGCTAATTAAAAAAGTTTTTGGTTGTCTACTTATGTACCTACTTATAAAGAATAACACATAACAACATTAAGATTTTTTAAAAATAACTTGTTTACGCCTTTTCCGAATAAGTAGGTATTTCCGTATTGAATTAATATAAAAAGACAAAGCGTTAAAGGTTGGTAAGTAGTTATAGACAAAATAAGATTATACTTACACCAATACAATAACAAAATAATCTACCAAGGTTATTCAAAGTACATTTCCCAGTTTCCAGACATTTTCCGGTACCTATATGTTTTGCTGTGGTTTTATTGTGGATAGCGAGAGATCATGTTCTTGAATAAAAAATTAAAAATTTGAAAAAAAAAACATATTTTTGATTGCACCTCAGCAAGGATTTATAAATATACGACTAGAAAAAAAATAAGTAGAACATAAAAATTATTTTTTTCAACTGGATTTCCTTCAGTTGTTTCAGCGACATCTATTAGTGAGTAGCGATACTAACAAGACAATAACGTGCCACATGTAGTTGAACAACGTCCAATACCCGTTGCTACATACAGCACGAGGTACTAGCATAAATTTGAAGATGGCGCTAATGGCCTGTAACGGTAACGGTTTATGATTTTTTCTTTTACAAGTTAGCCCTTGAAATCTCACCTGTTGGTAAGTGATGCAACCTAATATGGAAGCGGGCTAACTTGTTAGGAGGAGGATGAAAATCCACACCCCTTTCGGTTTCTACACGACATCGTACCGGAATGATAAATCGCTTGGCGGCACGTCTTTGCCGGTAGGGTGGTAGCTAGCCACGGCCGAAGCCTGCCACCAGCCAGACTTGGACCAAATTAAGAAAACCACCGCGCATACCACTGCGCCAGGGAGGCCGTCAAAATGGTTTTAATTAGTGTAGGCATTATAGTTAAAAATCTCGCCACCCCCGTCATCCACACTACTGCGCCTTGGTAATCTCAAGTCTAAGCAGGTACAGTACTCTACTCTGAGATCATCATAATCTTTATCAACCCATATTCGGCTCGCTGCTGAGCTCGTGTCTCCTCTCAGAATGAGAGGGGTCCGACTAATAGTCTACCACGCTGGCCCAATGCGGATAGGCAGACTTCACACACACAGAGAATTAAGAAAATTATCTGATGTGCAGGTTTCCTCACGATGTTTCCCTTCACGTGAGACACGTGATTTTTAATTTTTTTAAAACTAAATAGTTGGAGGTGCATGCTCCAGACCGGATTCGAACCTACGCTCTTCGGAATCGGAGGCAGAGGTTATATCTACTGGGCTAACACGTCTCCACTCTTTGATGCTCCCGAGCAAACTGCGCTGCGATGCTTCAAGGTCATTGAAACGTGTTATACTAGCTACCTTCAGCTGTGGGATTCAAGCTTTGGATGCAATAGGATCACTGCCTGCAACAATTGGCCGTGATAATATCTTAATGACAGAATCTTGACTGTATCTAAGTGGTGTAGTCTAAGATGGTTACCAGTGGCGTAGTTTGTCTTGGAAGGGCCCTGTACCAAAATTAGTTGGGGGTCCAATAGATGAGCGGCAAATTAAATAAGATTGTGGGTAAATCTAATTATAAAATAATTGTGGATAAAATTTTCCATTTTTTGTTTTTACACTTAAGGGCTAATTGGCCCCCTTTAGCCCGGGTACCTCGTATCATTGATACGGCTAGTACGGCGGTAGATACGCCCCTGATAATAACGCACTAACGTGGAAGAGGTATTCTTTTTTTTGACGGCATCTACGCCAATATAGAGAAAAATATGTTTCCTATGTTGTACCTCATTTAGGCTATTTTAGTTCAATACTAGTATTGTGCCAAAAGTATAATAATAATTGGTATTATAGTAGGTAGGTGCATATTAAGTAACATAAGTAACATACCTAGTAGAGATTTGCACTATTATGAGCTAAATATGCTAATTTATTTATCAGTTTTTTTAATGTCTACCAGTGGATAATAAAATTCCTAATTAACAATATATAAAAAAGGTTATTATGTACCTACCAAATGCGTGAAATAATATTCTATGGTGTCAGGTATTTAATGCCAGAAGTTCACAGTACATCACGAGATCGTACCTACCAATATCTAAATATTATCTTTTATTTTTTTACTAATATTTATAAGTAGGTCCAATTTCGCATTCGGGAAACTTCGCGACATCTTTTCGTCCGAAATTCCTCAGTGCCTGAAGACAAAAGTCTTCGAACAGTGCGTGTTGCTAGTGCCGTAAATAGCCTTTTCCTGTGCGAGTATCTATAACTGCGCCCTATTTAAGTAGACCCTTTGCCTATCATACCACCCACTGTGTCTCACTCACTAAAACTCAAACGCAGGTTCGCTACTGCAAATGCGTTGCCCATTCTGATGCTTAATTCTGTCTATTATTGCGCCCCCGAGAGTATACGCCCTGTGCCTGGGCACCGCCCTATTACTGCGTATTCCCAGTTATGATCTATGGTTCCGAAACTTGGGCTAACTATGGGCGTCATAAGAAGGCTCAGAGGCTTCAGAGTCACATAGTGGGCGATGGAACGAGCTATATTAGGAGTATCTCTGCGTGATCGAATCAGAAATGAGGAGATCCGCAGAAGAACCAAAGTCACTGATATAGTTCAACGAGTTGCGAAGCTGAAGTGGCAATGGGCGGGGCACATAGTTCGAAGAGCCGATGGACGTTGGGGTCCCAAAGTGCTGGAACGGCGACCCCGTACTAGTAAGCGCAGTGTTGGCCGACTCCGCACCAGGTGGACTGACGTCATCAAGCGAGTCGCAGGGATTCGCTGGATGCAGGTAGCTCAGTATCGTGATGTTTGGAAGTCCCTACAAAAGGCCTATGTCCTGCAGTGGACGTCCATCGGCTGATATGATGATAATGAACTTTTATTAAATTTTTAGTAAACGCTATTTTTTGAATGCTGATATTTCGAAGGTTGTAACTCTTGCTAATAGGAGGTCCTACTTACTCAGTGTGAAACGCATTAAATAAATTTGCATATTGTTACCATTTTAAAAGCATATAGGTACGTATTTTATATAAAGTTATACAAGGGGTCTGTATGTCTAAAAATTAAAACTCGGTTTGAAAAATTTGGAAGAAAAAGAGCATCGGGCAAAATGTCTGTCTATCTGTTTATGTAGGTATTAAAATAAATTAGACTTTTTGCAAAAGTTTAAAAAATAAATTATAATTATTATAAACTTACAGACGCCGCGCGTTTCAACCGCGTGGTTCCCGTTCCCGTAAGAACACGGGGATAAGATATAGCCTATAGCACTCGGGGATAGTGTAGATAGCAAATCGGTTCACTAGTTTTAGAGCCTATTCATTATTCAATACAAACAAACATACATTTTAACGGCCTCCGTGACGCAGTGGTATCGTATCGTTATCAACCCATATTCGGCTCACTGCTGAGCTCGAGTCTCCTCTCTGAATAAGAGGGGTTAGGCCAATAGTCCACCACGTTGGCCCAATGCGGATTGGCAGACTTCACACACGCAGAGAATTAAGAAAATTCTCTGGTATGCAGGTTTCCTCACGATGTTTTCCTTCACCCTTTAAGACACGTGATATTTAATTTCTTAAAATGCACACAACTTAAAAGTTGGAGGTGCATGCCCCGGACCGGATTCGAACCCACACCCTCCGGAATCGTAGGCAGAGGTCATATCCATTGGGCTATCACGGCTCTCAGCAGTGGTATGCGCGGGTGATTTACAAGTCCTGGGTTCAATCCCCGGCTGGGCTGATTGAGGTTTTCTTAATTGGTCCAGGTTTAGCTGGTGGGAGGTTTCGGCTGTGGCTAGTTACCGCCCTACCAACAAAGACGTACCGCCAAGCGATTTAGCGTTCCGGTACGATGCAGTGTAGAAACCGGAAGGGGTGTGGATTTTTATCCTCCTCCTACCAAGTTAGCGCGCTTCCATCTTAGACTACATCATCACTTACCATCAGGTGATATTGTAGTCAAGAGCTAACTTATAAAGAATAAAAAAAATATATTTTCATATTATAATTTTTTTATATTTTTAAATCGAAAAAAATTCAAAGATTATAACAGAAGTCGAAGGCAAAAGGTAGGTATATAAATAATTTTTTGAAGTTGTTCTTGCAAAGAAATTATGCAAAGAACTTCCGGAGCCGGCGGATACGTTAACAAGCTAATGACAAGTGGTCGCCGGAGAAACGTATTTGAAGAGTGGGTTGGTGTGAAACTAATCAAAATTCAATTAATAATTAATTTGTAACGCAATATGACTTCAATTGATACATAAGGGGAAGTTATATGATACCGAAATGATATGCTTGTTATCAAAAACGTGTCCCAAAATTCAACGATAAGCTGGCACCAGATGGTGTACCTGCATTAACTATTGGTCGTCGTCATCAACCCATATTCGGCTCACTGCTGAGCTCGAGTCTCCTCTCAGAATGAGAGGGGTAAGGGTAAGTTCACCACGCTGGCCCAATGCGGATTGGCAGACTTAACACACGCAGAGAATTAAGATAATTCTCTGGTATGCAGGTTTCCTCACGATGTTTTTCCGTTACCGATTGAGACACGTGATATTTAATTTCTTAAAATGCACACAGCTGAAAAGTTGGAGGTGCATGCCCCGGATCGTATTCGAACCCACACCCTTCGGAATTAGAGGCAGAGGTCATATCACGGTCTTATATATATTGGTGGGTACTCGTAAAAAAAATTACTTCGATTTTTTTGAAGTTACAAAAAAATTGTTTACGTTTGAAAATTGACACCCTTTTTGCTATTAATAACTACCATTATCACAACTTTTTAATGTTTGTATTTTTTTTGGCTTAGTAACTTGATTATCAACAACTTTTTACAACACAATCGTTAAAAAACCCAGGATGCATGTAGTTTTTACATTAAATTAGAAGTGGAGAATTTTTACTTTCATCTCACATTCACTGATTCTGGTGTACAAAAAAAGTATGAACACTACCATGGCAAATTTATTAAAAAGTGGACGCACCTAACCAAAATTCTTAAATGAAATAATACTCTAAGAAAACTAGCCACCAAAAATAAAGAAAGCAAAAGCTTTGATAATTTTTTGTGTGAAAACTGTAGTTTTTTGGGTTGGTCACTTCACGTTACCAACCCAAAAAAATATGATAGTTATTAATAGCATTAGGGATGTAAATTTTCGAACTTATACAATTTTTGGAGTTAAGGAGTTTAAGAATATTTTTTTCTTATATAGCCCCCGGTATGAAATAAATATGGGCAGTAAAATTCGATGAACGAATGACAGCGTTACGTTTTTTGTGCGCAACCTATTATGCGCACATTTCACCTTTCAGGTGTAGGTATTGAGACGTACATAGTGAATGCTGCGGGGCAACATACACCTATTTAGACAGTCGATCTGAAAGAGTAAACCCTATTCGTGTGTCTGAGCTGACACACACTTTTTTATAGAAGTTATGATAAGAAAAACAACAAGATTCCATAAAATAACAAGTGTATTCACTAAATGTTGTTTATAATATAATTTTATTAAAATTACTATGCTCTTTATTATAAAATAGAATTTTGTGAAATATCATAAGCACAATTACCTACTTATTATATTTTTTTCCTAAAAAAAAAACTGTTTTTACGTACCTACCTACAGAACAAAAAGTGGTCGTTATAATGTTTTGCTTGGTTAAGTTTTATTTTTTTTACATCATTAAATTTATTTACATAGACCAGGTGCTGTAAGGTATTGAGTGTATTTCGAGGACAGCATTTTATTTACAGTTTGGAACTCAGAATAGAATGCAGATTACGATTCTGCATGTTGCCAGGGTCCATTGGTCCACTATTTTGTTCCTTACCCCCATTGGTGTCAAGGATAAGGACTAAAAAAAATCTTTGTATCAGTTTTGTTGCTTGATTTATGAATGTTCAAATTTTCATCATGAAGTTACACTACTAACTAATCTATTAAAAAAAAAACATACATACAGCTGAACGTAGAACCTCCTCCTTTTTGGAAGTCGGTTAAAAAAAGAAACAAGAACTTTCTTGTTTCTTTTTTTAACCGACTTCCAAAAAGGAGGAGGTTCTACGTACTAGTTAAATGCAAGCATTTTAAAAAAAAAATGTATCACTCTGAATCTACTGGATGAATTCAACTGAAACTTTCCATGATGAGTTCTAGTCGCTTTGACATTATAATATGATGGTATTTTTCCCTTTTTTTGTTTAAAATAATTGTTCAGTTGTTGTGTTGTGTTGTTGTTGTATAGAAATTATACATAACATTAAAAACTGGTTATATTTATTAGTAGTGTGTAGAAAAAACCTATTTGATATTAAATAATGAGTTAATTTAATTAAATTTCTTATATCAAACTTTTTTGCCTGCCTTAATAAACAATTAATAGTTTTTATTAAACGATTCTCTACTAATCGCCATTCCAGTACCTCAAAGTCCATCGGCTCTTCGAATTATGTTGCTTGCTCATTGCCACTTCAGATTCGCGCATATAACAGAAAAATAAAATATAGCCTATAGCACTCCCCGATAACGTAGCATTCTACTGGTGAAAGAATTATTAAAATCGGACCAGACCGAAGATTACCCCATTTCAAAGAATTGTTACAAACTTACAAACTTTACCTCTTTATAATATTAGTATAGATATAGATTAAATAACATATTTTAAGAAGAATTAAGATTATTATCCTAAATATTCTAAGTACAACAATAAAGACTTCAAAGAAAAACACTGGAAAATAACAATTATTTTTCTCATTTTCCATAGCCACGGGTTCAAAATGGAGTTCTACAAATACCTACTCATATCTACTTAGTAATTTGTATGATTTGAGAGTATTAAGTCTACTGTATAATTATATTGTTAATACTAGCTGACACTGCGCGGTTTCACCCGCGTGGTTTCCGTTTCCGTAGGAATACGGGAATAATATATAGCCTATAGCCTTCCTCGATAAATGGGCTATCTAACACTGAAAGAATTTTTCAAATCGGACCAGAAGTTGCTGAGATTAGCGCGTTCAATCAAACAAACAAAGAAACAAACTCTTCAGCTTTATAATATTAGTATAGATTCGATTTGCATTGGCAAAAGTCAATCAATCAAATCCGAGTATACGTAATAACTAATACGAGTATCTAATTGATAAAAAAACTTCAATGCGTCTTAAGTGGACATTTTTACCATTAGCGGCTATGAAAGATAACTATTAATAAAGATAAGTACCTATTGATTTATTAATGTTATAAATTATATAATACAAGTAGTCCATAGGTTTTTTTAATCCTAATAAGATAAGGAATGATAGAGTCGCCCTTGGTTTGCCCAATGACGGATTTACGGCAAAGCCAAGAGGAAGTCTTCGTCTATATGTGTAAAGTGTATGTATGTTCCGTAGCTTAAATTACTGAACCAATAGGGATGATGACAGTTTTTTAAATTGTATATAAATTAAGAGTATGCTAATAGTAAAGCAATTTAGTAAAAGTAACAGGGTATCTGCGATCATTACTTTCGGAGCTACAGCCAGCCGCTGTAGCTGCAGCCTGGCGCTGCCGCGGATCCCTTAAAAACGCCCCATACAAAATGGCACGAACTAATGACGTCGTAGGTAAAAATTCTCCCGTTTTCCCAACATTTCCCTTCACTGCTCTGCTCCTATTGATAGTAGCGTGATGAAAAGTATACTATAACCTGCCCAGGAGTATGAAGAATAGTTGTACCAAGTTTCGTTAAAATCCGTCGAGTCATTTTTGTTTCTATAACGAACATACAGACAGACAGACAGACAATGGCGTCAGAATCGATCACTCATCACCCCCTGATAGTTATTTTGGAAATATATTTCGTGTACAGAATTGACCTCTCTACAGATTTATTATAAGTATAGATTACTTACTTTATGTTGTTCCTATTATAAATATTTCTGAACTTAAAATTAAAGCTTTGAAGGTTGAATGTATTGCGGTGTTCTCTCAACCTTCATATTTTATCATTATATTCTGATTAAGTAGTTAATTTCCAAGATTTTTACTCTTTATGTAAATTTATTTGCAATTTTAGAAGTTTTTAACATGATTATGCTAAGATTATATTATACTAAGAAAGCTCATCAAATGTTCCAAGAATTTTTAAACAGAAAAATACGGTAAAAATGAAATTAGAGACATTAAAGTGGTGAGATTTTCAAATTACCGCTTTATATAATGCAAAAATAAAATACGATTACTTTTTTCGACATTAATAGTGAGTGGCAGAACTCGGAAGTTAACTCATTAGTATATTTAAAACAAAGGCGTGATTCATCGCGTGTATATCACGGCTGAACGTATGAACTGGATGTGATTCGTATATTCGTAATTCGTTGTTGGTGTAGGTTCTGCCTTGATGAAATGTAGGGTTAACTACTTCTACGAATTCAGCGGAAATTTTCGGGAAAATTCTAATGAATAAATTCCAAAGGCTAGGCAGGGAGAAAGCGGAGAAGGGGAGTGTTAGTTAACTGTTAAGGATATCCTTAACCACAAGTTCTTCACCTTGTCGGAGTTATTCTCTTTGCCACGCGATGGACCCGGCACTCGTACGGTGAATCCATGGAATGCGATATTCGTCTCTAATGTGAGTGAGTCTTGATATGACAATATAGGAAAAAGTTAGAAATCAATGGGAAGGTAAGCTAACTTATCCCAATTTAACTATATTAAAAAAAACATTTATTTCAACTAGGCTCACTTTTGAAACGTCACTTGACCCTTTGTAAAGATTCAACCACCGGTTCGGTAGGCAGGTTTTACTGAGAAGAGCCGGCAAGAAACTCAACAGTTGCTCAAATTTACAATTGATAACATCTTATAATTTTACTTACTTTGTTAGGGTGGAAGCTGATTCAATGGCCTCCAACCACCTTTATCATTAAGGAACTTATCAATGGTGTAGTAACCTTCGACTAAGTAAATGTTTTTTAACACATTGCTTAAACTTATGCATTGGCATTATACAAATAATGACCACGTGAAAAAAGTTAGGATGATTAAAATGTATCCACTAATTATTTAATTTTGTAGTGTGAACTCCGAATAACAGCTGAATTTTCGGCTGTTTCGTGTTGGATTCAATAATAATTATATTCAAAGCTTTTGAATTTTTATTTTATTCAATTGGAGACTTTTGCCTCAAATGTATGTCGCAATATTTTTTTATCTAAACTGTTTTAGAACATTCTTTATTAGGAGACATGTCATTTATTATAACAATATGATCCATAAGAAGTTAAGGAGAAAGGGTTACTGCTCAGCGTTACGCAGTTAGTTATTATATACTCTTTATATAGTTCAGTCTTCGTCCCGGATTGATGTTACGAAATTTTGGCCGCCCTAATATATTTAGTTACTTGGGTGCACCGTGCAAATATTATGGGAATATAGACGCAAGTTAAAGGCACTGCGCCGGAGTGACTCGTACCGTATAGACGTCGACACGTGCTGTGCTTGTGTGTTTGTATATCGCATCATAACATAAACCTTTGTAAGTGTTTATTATTCTTTGTAGGTACACACTGTTTATGTTAAAAATTTTCTTTTAAAACGTATTTCTCTTTGTGCTCTCCATTGTCGTTCGAAGGCTCTTTGGTCTGCCTTCGCTCGCAAGGTTCGTTCAATTACCTAGGCATTTAAATACGATGGCTAAAGCGTTTGAACTTTAACCGGTATTGTGAAAATTTCAATACTTTTATTCCCTAGTCCTTATCTGAGCAGCTTATCTTGTGTTGACAGTTGAATTTATTAATGATAACAGAAAATTATGTCTATTGTATTCTTCGATTGCAATTATTGTCCGAGATTAAAAAATCGCTTTTAATATGAAGGCCCGTGATATAGTTTATGTACGATGACAAAAATTAACAAATATACAATTACGATTTATGAACGATAGCCATTATCAATCGCGTCCTGGATACAAATGTCAGTTATACTTTGATAAGGTTAATTGAATAGATACAATTGCTCTTTGTATGTTATACGGACTATTTTCCGTAGAAACTATTATGAAACTTATTTAAACTAACATTTAAACATAGAAAATTTTCGAAAATAATAGTAGTTATAATTAGATGAAAATTTTAAAAATAGGAAAGTAGATACAGTAGATAGAGGTCTTAATTCTTAGTTCATTATTGTTTATTATTAAAGTTGTTTATAGGAAAATATCTTATAACCACCCTACCCATTAATTTCTTGTGTATTGAAAAAATGGATCATTTATTTCTTGCGTACAACAATCAGCTGGCTATAATTTCTAGCCTTGCATTCCGTAGTTTTCCGTTACAAATATATACTCTTAATATCAATACCAATTAAGTAAAACATTTCATATTTTATGTAAACAAAATATTTCTTTATTTAGCTTACTCGTATTTTTTGTTTTGACATCTGACATAAAACATTAGTTATTATATACTCTTTATATAGTTCAGTCTTCGTCCCGGATTGATGTTACGAAATTTTGGCCGCCCTAATATATTTAGTTACTTGGGTGCACCGTGCAAATATTATGGGAATATAGACGCAAGTTAAAGGCACTGCGCCGGAGTGACTCGTACCGTATAGACGTCGACACGTGCTGTGCTTGTGTGTTTGTATATCGCATCATAACATAAACCTTTGTAAGTGTTTATTATTCTTTGTAGGTACACACTGTTTATGATAAAAATTTTCTTTTAAAACGTATTTCTCTTTGTGCTCTCCATTGTCGTTCGAAGGCTCTTTGGTCTGCCTTCGCTCGCAAGGTTCGTTCAATGACCTAGGCATTTAAATACGATGGCTAAAGCGTTTGAACTTTAACCGGTATTGTGAAAATTTCAATACTTTTATTCCCTAGTCCTTATCTGAGCAGCTTATCTTGTGTTGACAGTTGAATTTATTAATGATAACAGAAAATTATGTCTATTGTATTCTTCGATTGCAATTATTGTCCGAGATTAAAAAATCGCTTTTAATATGAAGGCCCGTGATATAGTTTATGTACGATGACAAAAATTAACAAATATACAATTACGATTTATGAACGATAGCCATTATCAATCGCGTCCTAGATACAAATGTCAGTTATACTTTGATAAGGTTAATTGAATAGATACAATTGCTCTTTGTATGTTATACGGACTATTTTCCGTAGAAACTATTATGAAACTTATTTAAACTAACATTTAAACATAGAAAATTTTCGAAAATAATAGTAGTTATAATTAGATGAAAATTTTAAAAATAGGAAAGTAGATACAGTAGATAGAGGTCTTAATTCTTAGTTCATTATTGTTTATTATTAAAGTTGTTTATAGGAAAATATCTTATAACCACCCTACCCATTAATTTCTTGTGTATTGAAAAAATGGATCATTTATTTCTTGCGTACAACAATCAGCTGGCTATAATTTCTAGCCTTGCATTCCGTAGTTTTCCGTTACAAATATATACTCTTAATATCAATACCAATTAAGTAAAACATTTCATATTTTATGTAAACAAAATATTTCTTTATTTAGCTTACTCGTATTTTTTGTTTTGACATCTGACATAAAACATTCCTAAAAAGGGTATAATTAAGATCCAATTTCTGAGACATATGACCAATCTCTTTCTTGCAAGGGTAAACCTTAGACTCACACACACTTATATGTCGTCGTTAATCTACATTTTAGAGAGTTAGATTTTGGAAGAGATTTTAGGGAGTTAAATTTGGGATGAGATTTCAGAGAGTTAAATTTTGGAAGAGATTTTAGTGAATTAGATTTCGGGAGAGATTTAGAGACTTAAATCTGGCAAGAGATTTTAGAGGTTAGATTTTGGAAGAGTTTTTAGAGAGTTAACTACTTACTGGAAGAGATTTAGTGAGTTAAATCTTGGAAATGATTTTAGAGAGTTAGATTTTGGAAGAGATTTAGATAGTTAAATCTTGGAAGAGATTTTAGAGAGTTGAATTTTGGAAGAGATTTAGAGAGTTAAATCTTGGAAAAGATTTTAGAAGAGATTTTAGAGAGTTAGATTTTGGAAGAGATTTTAGAATTATGAGGTCTTAATGACCGAACAGATGGCGTAACACCCTTTTCAACGACGTTCACTTCCTGACTGATGTTTGACAATAATAATTTCATGACAAAAAACACTTTTTCTCTTTGCTCGATCGTAACCCATAGTGGATCGTAGCTCATAATTTTTCGAATAGCAAGCCACTGCCAATCATCAAGGCTGTATAAAAAAAAAAAATATTCGTTTAAAAAAAGTGCTACTGCAAGTAAAAAAATCTATAGTGAGTAGGTAATTGGTAGCATTTATAAACTGTTATGCAAGGGTAATTAAAGAATCGGTCACCTAATTTTTAAAATATTTGTACTAATTCTAAAACTTCCCAGGAATAAGTCACCTATCAAGAATGATTGAGATATGCGTAGAAAATAAACAAAGAAACACTCATTGTTATTTATAAAAAATTTAATATAGTTTAGGCTCCAGAATACACAAATGAAAGAAACAAAAATGTTTGAAAATCGAATTTCAAAACAGAATTGAAAGATATCAAATCAGCATTGTACACCTCAATTGCGATGCTATATACAACGAAATATCTTTAATAACGTAAATGACTAAGCCGTATTTGATACATAATTTAAGGAGATGAACCCTTCCATTGGAATTCCGTGATGTCTAGTACGTTTCAAAGAAACAAAAATGTTTGAAAATCGAATTTCAAAACAGAATTGAAAGATATCAAATCAGCATTGTACACCTCAATTGCGATGCTATATACAACGAAATTAAGATAAACACAAACAATTCAATGAAACTGAATACTACTTAATTAAGAAAAACAAAGAATTTGTTCAAATCAACAAATCTCTTCGCATTAACGTCGTGATAGGCGTATGTTGTTCGGTGTAAGCACCCTGAAGCGCGTATGTGTGTGTTACCGGCCGTCCATCATCGGTCAACGGCGAGCGGCCTGACCTTGACGCCGGTTATACATGCAACTGTAGCGTATAGTATACGTATAGAAGTGCCATGCGTGTACAGGTGAGTGCAAACATTAGTCAGAATGACTTGAACATACAGGGAGCGTCTTTTATTGACGGGTTACAGACTCAGACCAATTATAGAAGGACCTGTATCGCTCATAGTTACGAACAAAATTGTCTGTCATTTTCTGAAGAAAACGAGCTTAGATTTTGTATGTATCTTATACTAAACTAGAAGGTTTTGCCCGTTTTTTACACAATTAAATTATACAAAAAGGTATTTTTTCGGAGCTCTTTAACCGACGAACACGATTACAACTATTTAACATCGATTCTATAGAGACAGTTTTTATACTCGCATTAGATCGTTGACCATATATTTGACAGAAATGTAACGTCTAGCGAGGCAGGACCTATACGATAATTGGTCTGAGGTTACAGAGGACCATGATTGTTTTAATATCTTTAATAACGTAAATGACTAAGCCGTATTTGATACATAATTTAAGGAGATGAACCCTTCCTTTGGAATTCCGTGATGTCTAGTACGTTTCCCAATGTATACTGCTAACTTAACAAGTAATTTAATTACATTACAATGGTAATTAAGTAACAAATTAGCGTACAAATTTAATAAATTATGACACCTCCAAAAAAAAACGTGTTTGACTTGGGACGTTCGATAGAAGTAATAACTTAAACCTACTGCCGTGTGCGTGAGAGAGACGGAAGCTAGTCAGAGTGGCGCCGTAACGCGTTACGTTACGAAGCGGTTTACCCTTCCGCAATAGAGATCTAAAACTATGCCCCACTTGATCGCAGAATTTTCAATTGAGTCAGGGGCGATCGATTAAAGGATAAAACATGTGTTGTATAATTCTCTCATAGCAAACGTATATATACTAATATTATAAAGCTGAAGAGTTGTTTGTTTGTTTGATTGAACGCGCTAATCTTAGGACATTTATCGAGAAAGGCTATAAGCTATATATTATCCCCATATTTCTACGGGAACGGGAACCACGCGGGTGAAACCGCGCGGCATCATCTAGTTATAGAAATTGCTGGTGACACACTGCTATTAGTAGTCTGATTAGGAATTCAAATGTATACAAAAAATCACCGAATATATTATGAGCTTAAGCTAACGTGATTTTTTTTTAAATACGTATAAACTCTTGTTTTATTTTTGATATTTAAAATTCTACTCTCAAAAACGGGTAGATAACTTGTAACGGAAAAGGAAATTTCATGTTTCATTACAATATTAATTACAAAGATATAAATATTTGATCTGGTTAGCGTTTTGTTTCATCATATTTTAATAAATTCTATTTTAACGCCGGTGTGCGCTCGTTCTTAATGTAGGTACTCGTATCAGAGAATTTTGTCAGGGTTAGCATACCATCAATCATTTTAAAATGCCATGCAAAGTTACTCAATGTTTCCATTATTTGCATTATGACGAAATGATACGAATAAAAGACACTTTTGTTCCCGTAAAATGTTTGTGAAAAACAAGTAATGACTTCTTACTGTAAATTACTGAAAGGAGATGGTCCAAAATTGTATGGAGCCCAGGTCTAGTCATTGTACCCTGGCGGAAATAAAAGAAAATATTTTTAACTATTTTTGATTATACAAATCTACGAATTTACTTTAATTCTTTCGAAATAATATTCATTATCTTACAAGAAATGCAACACTAATACGGGTAATAATGGCGGATGATTCAATGGAGTAATCGATTTGACGTTTGCTGTCAATTGTCATGTCATAGTTGCTTTAAGGACGCCATCTTTATATAACTCAAAAACTTGGGTTTTAATTTTATTTATTTCTTTTTATTTAGTAACATTTATTTACTTTAATAAATTTTAATAAGATCCTTGTATTCTTTAAATTTTAATGATACGGAGTACAAGAGTGGATCTGAAATGGACCATCTCCTTTTCTGTAAGTATATTATAAACGTACGATCTGGTAAATAGTTCACTTCATTGATAATACAATCACATAATATTTAATCAGGAAATGGTTAATTTGCTAGCTTGGATGTAATGACAAGAGAAATAATATTATTCTTGGAAAATGTCAAATTATTTTAAATGATTTTATAATTATTGTTGTTATTACGAACCACATCGTCAATTTTATCATATCCTATTTATTTTATATTTAAGTTATTTTTTTAAAGAACATTTGCCATATCTTTTTTCAATATGACCAATATTTCCATTCCCCTCCAACTAATCAAGAAAGACTGATGAATTGATTGTATAATTAATGAAGTGAACTATTTATCAGAGCGTCCCTTTATGGAAAGTATACAAAACTGTACTGAACACAGCCCTAGACTCACTCACAAGCATATAGATATAGGTGATATAGACTATGTTCATCAGTGGAATATAATGATAGTACTGGCGACATTTCGACACGATAGTCGAAGGTCTTTTATTGCATTTTGTTATACGTATAGTAATTCAAGCAATTCATTCAAGCATTCAGTGGCTCAATGACTTGAAGGTGGCTTAAAATCGTCCTTTTTATATTACCCACAAGTTGTTCTTTTGTCGGACCTATTTGAAGTACAAGATTTTCGATCAATTTTTTTCTTATTTTTATTTAATTTTTTTTATTTAATTTTTTTATTTAATTATCTTTTCTTTGTGTGTCTTTTTTTTATAGTCTTTCACATGTAACGTTATTAGAATATATTTAATCTTCTGTAATATCTGTCTATTCAAAGCTGATCACGTATTTTACACCACTGGTTATTTTTTTTTTATTAAAAATATAAACAAGCAACAATCAGCATTTTCAAATTTGCTGGCGCATTGAATTCAGATAATCTAGGTTCAGATCAGATAGATCGGTTACGTCTCTACTAAATCACCGCATAAAGTGATCCGAATATTAGGCTACAACACTGAGCCACAGTATACAATATATCTATACTGACTAAGCGCACACATGCACAACATTGTCTTTAATTTCACATATTTATGTATACAGGGTGTTCCGTAATTAATGGATAACAAGCAAATGGTAGATACACCACCTAATTGTCTAAAACTAATTTGAATAATTTTTCAAAAATCGCTAGGGTGACCAAGTTAAATTTTATTTTTCGGAATTTTCCGAACAAAAAACAGATATCCGAATAAAAAACTGATTCAAGAAAGAAAATTTTGAAAAAAAAAATATACCTTGGTCACCCTAGGGATTGGATAGAAGCAGGCGTTACTTTGCGGAAGTTCATCATGATTATATAATGATTTATTTATTTTGCTATCATCCGCGAAAATTCGGCGAACCCATGCGACAACGTCACCCAGGTCCGACAAAATACTCTCTACGTACGTTTCACCCCGAAACCGGAGCATCCTCAGGAGATGTTGACTCTACAACGTGCAATTGCAAAGTGTCGTTTTCGACCTTTGCTTCGTCTTTTATAGACCAAAAAGTAGGTGGGGCAAGAGGTGGGCGTTGCCAAGATACTCATAATATAAGCGATTTATCTCGCAATGCGATGCGAGATAAATCGCTTATATTATGAGGTCGAAAACGACACTTTGCAATTGCACGTTGTAGAGTCAACATCTCCTGAGGATGCTCCGGTTTCGGGGTGAAACGTACGTAGAGAGTATTTTGTCGGACCTGGGTGACGTTGTCGCATGGGTTCGCCGAATTTTCGCGGATGATAGCAAAATAAATAAATCATTATATAACTCTAGGGATTTTTGGAAAACTATTCAAAGTAGTTTTAGATAATTAGGAAGTGTATCTACCATTTGCGTTTTATCCATTAATTACGGGACACAGTAGTTTTTTAAATAATGTTCGTTGTTGATGTTGACCACAACTAACTTTGAGTTGACTATAAATTTCCGCTTTAGAGCGCCTCATTTTTCATGCACTAGTAACACAGTATTTAATATCATTGTCTACAAGAAATATTCTTGGTGAGATCCACATTTTTTGGGAGCCTGTTACAAACAATGATATTGGTGTAGATGAAAGTAGTTTTAAAGAAACTGTGGGATAATTGATAATTGTCTACAAAATATGATATTAGGATTAAATAACAAGGTAATTGCCAGCTATTATACCATGAACACAATTATTATCTTCTTACTTATTACATTTATAATCACATGCAGACATTGTATCGTGCGATCTGTGAACTATATTCTATAACAACTGTGATTATTGAGTCATTTTAATAGGAATGACGATGGTTTTATAAAATGTATATATTAAGAGTATATATATTAAGAGTGTAAATATTAAGAGTATGGTTTCATAGTAAAGCAATTTAGTAGAAGTTACAAGATAACTGCAATCATTTCTTTCGGAGCTACAAGGGTTTAAAGGCAATTTTGCGGGGCTGCCACGGATCGCTAAAAACACCCCAAAGTAAATGGCACGAAAGAATGACGTCGTCGCTGAGAGAGATTATTAAATTTGTAAGCGTAAATTACAAATATCTTTGTTATTTGTGTGTTTATGTTTGTATTTAATGAAAAATGTCACATTAAATGTAAGGCAGCTAAAAATATATGAATTTCATCTTTTGAAATTTTACAATCTTGTTTATTTTATAGACATCCAGACAATCATAGCATTTCATGTAATAATTTGTCAATATTAAGCTTATCTACCAGAACATCTTAAAAAAATAATATATCATTGTCATCATGCCTATTAAGTTTATTTTATGTTTTATATTATTAAAAATACCTCGTAATTAGTTGTGCGATTCTCACGCTAGCAAATTTGTGGGCTAAACGAATTATTCATATCATATTCATACAGATTTTGTTCCTTATTGACTAATACAAAGTTTTTTTCGCCGGTTAAAGCGTGAGTCTCAAGAATAGGCTAGTTGACAATTTGTTTTAAATGGTCTTAAATAGTTCATTATCGTTCTACTAGATTGAAAGAAAAAAAATCACATTTTTTTGAGACGTGATTATTACATGATACTTTTAGTTTTTAATTAATATGTTTTTGACAATACGAAGCAAAACGCCCGTCGGTCATGATGGTTTATATAAATTCAACTAATCCACTATATCAATTATTAGTTTGACGTTTAGTACATCAAGTAACGTTGTGACGTCACAAAATGGACGACAACGTTTTTGACGTTTGGAAAATATGAAAAATACACGATTTTTAAATTAAGTCTTATAAGAAATCATTTATTAATTAGTATCGATATATTTTGGACCATTATTTCATGTAGCTAAATTAATATTGTTTAGATTAAATTTGATATGAGTCAACTACCCTATTATGTTCCGTTAACACAATAACAGTACGAGTTCCTCACATACCAGATGGTTAGGAATCTACATCCATACAATCAATGCCTCGTTAGTGAGAAATATGACCGAACCAACTATGTGGCCTTTGATTGGCTGAAATCTGAATACCCTCTTAGCCCTCATTCGCACGAGGGCTTTTTAACGGACGTAAAAAAGCGTTCAAATACACCAAATGCATTCCCAATTATATGTTCACACGACAGCGTTTTTAAAACAGAACGCTTTTGTTCGAGCAGAGTTGCATTTTCAGTTTTGGGCTTTGGAAATAGAACTTCATTTAAGAGCGCGCAGCACGTCGGTACGATATGGATAAAATTCGAAGCGCAAGCGAGACGCCGAATTATGACTTTCACGTGAGTGAAAAGCACGGAGCGATTGACGCGCGACGCAAATTTTATGACGTGAGCGCCAAAACCATTTTTACCTAATTGCAAATAATTAAACAACATAACGAAAAACATGTTCCATGGCCATGTTCAAGATATATACCTAATTTTCTATACAAAACAAAAATTTAAGTAAATAAGTTTGCTTTTCCTGAGATTGAAAGCAAAATGTGAGCAAAACATGTATTTTTCAAAAAAATAAACTATCGAGAAAAGTTTTACAAATTGTGTATTTTGTATAGTCATAACGAAGCTAACACTTTGAAATATCATTTACCCAAATATCAGGCTCCTAACTTTTCCAGAATCTGAGATCCAGAACCATTTGTAACCACCAAATTACATATTGCACACTCCTAACTTCATAGTATATTTGGACGCTTTTTTGGACGGACGACGTCCGTTAAAAAAAGTCTCGTGCGAATGCGGGCCGCGCTCTTACGTCGTAAGTTGTCACCTGAGGTAATCATGGCCATTGTATTTGTTCAATAATAATAATTAGGATATAGTTTAATTGGCTTTGTATATAATTTAGAGATTAGTTCTTTTGGACATTTTTTTTATTTCAGTAAATAAATATAACTGAATTGGTTTCTCCACTTTCTCGTCGTATGTATTATATTTCCTCACCCAAGCTTATGAGTTGCAAATTTTTCGTATTGTTCCGTAATATGTTGGAGATTTCTTGACTTCCATTGAATTTGTGCAGTCTTTTGTGATGTTTTATTGTATCACTTTTATAACATAAATTACCCAGGGCTTAACACATGCGTGTATTTTATTCAACAATACAAATATATTCATGTTATGTTTGCATTTTGTAAAACCTAAAAGGTTCTTATTAACGCGAAAACACGATTAAAGATAATTCTGATTTGATTGATAAAATGGTGTCACGGTTTATAAATCAAAAACAAATTCTATACTCATACACATATTATAAATGCTAAAGAAAGTCTACCTGTCTGTCTCAGACAGATCCAAGGTTTATCAAATTCAGTTTAGAGGTAAATATCGTGAAAAAGAACAGAAACGATTGTCTGTTACTTTTTCACAATATTTACCTTTGAAACGATTTAGATAAACCTTGTTAAGGGTTGAACCTTGGAGCAGAACATTAAGCTAATTCTTGTGTCAAAGCTTTAAATAGTGAAATTGGGGTTGAATGTTTTTGGGATAGTCCTAATTTTCAAGTTTTATTGAAAATGAGTGCATAAACCATAAAATTATAATTAAACATTTGTTTTTCAAAAGTATGTGTTCAAACATTTTTTTTTAATTTAATTCATATAGGGTTGAGGGGTTAAAATTTTTAGTGTATTAAGTCTAGTTTTTTTTTAATAAATTCATGGTAATTCGTAGATACTCGTATATTGACTACTAACTGATGCCTCGATGAACGGGTTTACCCGCGTAGTTCCCATTCCCGTAAGAATACGGGGATAAAATATAGCTTATGAGACTCACAAATAACGTGGCTTTCTAGTGGTAAAAGAATTTTCTAAATCGGTTAAGTTGACCCAGAGATTACCCCCATAACACCACAAATTACCTCTTTAAAAATAAATACATATAAATTATACTCGTACATTACTATCGGACGCCCGCGACTTCATCCGCCTCCTTAATCCGGCCCTCCTTCAAAATCCGTTCTTAGCGGACGTCTACTGACTGTAAACTACGTCCCTGCCAAATTCTATCGTTGTATGTAAGGTGGTTTGCGAGATTTTGTGATGTTTCATTTATATGTATATTAACTAAAATAAAAATGCAATGGGGTAAAATTGGGATGAAAGATTAAAAACCGATTTTATCGCGGACGATGTCGCTGACATCCGCTAGTATTACTTTAAATTAGTTAAACTATACGAAATCTTAAATTAACACGCAATTAAAATAACATATTATGTTATCTGCGATAGCTTTTTGTTCTAGATGTTTTTGTTTATGCCTTCATAACATACTTGAAGGAGTATCTGTTTCAATTTTATTGTTATTTAATGCGCCAACCGGTTTTTGATTTTTTCACGGGCCTACAGGTTCCTCGGGTACGGGTTTTTATATCACAGACCTCGTATGTGTTGTACAATATTCAAGGTCGTGTTGTATCGGTTACAATGATATATTAAAGTGGTAGAGTTGAAATTAAAGCAAACTATGACGCTTGTTTACTGTTTTTTGAGCAAATGATCGTGTTTAATAACGTTCTATCATTATCAACCCATATGCGGCTCACTGCTGAGCTCGAGTCTCCTCTCAGAAGGATAGGGGTTAGGCCAATAGTTCACCACACTGGCCCAATGCGGATTGGCAGACTTCACAAACGCAGAGAATTAAGGAAATTCTCTGGTGTGCAGGTTTCCTCACGATGTTTTCCTCCACCGTTTGAGACACGTAATATTTAATTTCTTAAAATGCACACAACTGAAAAGTTAGAGGTGCATGCCCCGGACCGGATTCGAACCTACGCCCTCCGGAATCGGAGGCAGAGATCATATCACGGCTCTATAAGGTTATATAGTATAAAGTTATTCTAAGATCTCATCATCTAGATTCTATAAATACATCTTTCATTCAATTCATTCATTCTTGTGCTGTAAATGATTATGGGTGAATGCAATCACTTAGCAACAGGTGACAGGTGAGATGCGATAAAAAAAATATATTTTTAGGTCCATGTTACATTTTCATTAATTTACTCTTCGCAAATCATCTTTATTAGCTTATTTTAATGGACCACTACAGTTTAAGGTTCTTATAGGGGAGGATTATGGAGCTTAGATCCACCACGCTTAAATTTAACGACTGTCAGATGTTAATGATAGTGACCGGTGCCTAGGAGAACAGTCAAGTGCTCGGCTTACCGTGCTCTCCGAAGCACAGAGGCGTAGCACCACCAATATCCCAACCGCGGGCAGATAAATTTTACTAAACACTTTAGAAGAAAGACTCTGAGTATATCCATAGTCTTACCCAGGGCTCGAATCCGTGATCCGAAGTCGTATATAGTAACCACTGAGCTAAAGAGACAGTTATAGAATCAATATGTATCCATAATGAGAAGTGTGAACTTTAAATATTTGATTTAATTATCTAAGCTTGTCAGTCCTCTTGTACAAATGTAATTACCATAGATTTAGTCAATACAATATGGTAATTACCTTATCGTAATAGTAGTAAATTGGCACCGAATAAACAGGTACATAAGAAATAGATTATATATGTACCCCATTTTACTCCTTTCGTTATCCTATTCTACTAATATTATAAACGCGAAAGTTTGTATGGATATTTGTTACTCTTTAACGCCGCTACTACTGATGCGATTTGGCTGAAATTTCAAATGGAAATAGATTTTACTCTTAATTAACACATAGTCTACTTTTTATACCGAAAAATCCATGGATTACCGAGATTTGCGAAAACCTGATGATTTTGATGGTATGAATGTTTGTTAATCTTTCACGCTTCGGCTACTAAACAGAATCACCTGAAATTTGAAGTAGAGATAGAAAATCGAGTTGGGATTTTAATATTGGTAAACAATATTGTTTAAGAACTTCCAGATGTTTTGCTTTATTAAAAAAACAATAATGTAGAAAATATAGTACTTAGTCTAAAAAATACCATACACTAGGTATCTATACTCGTAATATGTAAACATTTTATAATAATATTATGAAAATAAAAATGCCCTTTAAAAGTTTTAAAGTACCTGTAAGGTCTGAAGGTCGTTTTTCATTTGAGTTTTTTGGTCATTAATGTGAAATATTATACCTAAGCTAACTGCAATTAATGCAATCAAATGTTGCATATTAACATAGAGCTGATTATGAGATTATGCTCAATAAAAATTACATAGTGTTTTTAGACGTTTTAAAATTACAGTTTTTGGATTCAGGTAAAGAATCTTAAAGTTATATTTAACATTAATTTTAGAATTACTATAAATATTGTTTGTTTGTATTATCTGTTGTGAGTAGGTATTATCATCTATACTTCTATTAAAACTGGTCGAATTCTGTACATTTATTCGCAATTCGAGATTTTACTTATACCACTTTGTAACACCAAACGTTACCGTGGCATAGAGTACTACTAGCGCCATCTAGAATCTATACTTATAATACGATTCTGTACATTTTGTACATTCTGTACATTGAAGATATTTTGAAAATTTATGTTTGGGGGCATTATATAATCGATACTAAAGCTAAAAATATATTTTTTCGATTTTGTGTCTGTCTGTCTGTCTGCCCGTGTTTTTTTGTTATTCGGGCATCACGCTGAAACTACAAAATGAATTCAAATGAAACTTGGCACGGTTTAAGACCTTAATACGGAGAAGGTTATAAGATACTTTTTATTACGAAAATAAATATGAAATAGAGGTTGAAAGTTTGTAAAGAAAGTCCTTAATTTGTAGAGTTACAGTTTTAAAAATTTATTCATAAATCAAAAAAAAAAATACAAAATATAATGGGATTCAAAAATTTTTAAAATTCAAAAAGTGGTGAAATAGGGCTTGAAAGTTTACATATACCAGTAACAGTTATAAGTATTATAACTTATAACTATTACTACTACCAACTAATAATCAATTTAAAGGTTTGTTGAGTTAGCTTTCGCCATACGAATTATGTATCGACCAAACAGGTGGAGAGTATGTATGTAATGTAGATAAGAATATTATACCATGTTTCTGCTTAGGTATCTTATTTAGTAAACAATTGTGGCGAACACTCTACAGTCAGCTGATTACTGTTTTTCTAACTATAATCAATAAATATTATAAACACGAAAGTTTGTATGGATATTTGTTTGGATGTGGTATGGATGGATGTTTATGGATCTTTAGCGCCGCTACTACTGAAGCGATTTGGCTGAATATTGGAATGGAAATATTTTTCATTACGGAAAAGTCCATGGTTCCCGCGGGATTTATGAAAAACTAAATTCCACGCGGATAAAGTCGCGGGCGTCCGCTAGAGAGTAAAAATAATGGTTAACTAAAAGCAATAATAATGTGATAGATTTTTTCTTATATCGGAAAGATTTTTTTTATTAAATACATCTTATTCTTTAATCGTTGTTCATAATAACGTTTTGATAGCAAAGCAAACAAAAACAAATAATATTACTATTAGCTTTTTTTAATTATCATGCATTCAAAACCTTTTTAGCGTATGTATTTTACATAGTAGTGAAATATTAAGGAAAATGACCTCAACGCCTTGAGATACTTCCTTCTCAACAGCGTTTCTTGTGTTGTGTGAACCTTGGATGTTATTAAGTGTGAAAAAAATAAAAATCACAGTATTATTAAGAAAACGCATTAATCAACAATGTAGCTAATTAGCAATTAAACTGCTTTCTGATGTCTCATTCTCTCTCTTCGCGTCGTGTTCTTCATTACTGAGAGTCGTGACCCCTATCACATATTCACGACTTTTTCCCTCACGATATCGTAGGTTTGTAGAGCTTCGTGTACTTTTGTATCAAGAGTGGTGCGGATTTGATCTGACCAACGTCCTCGAGGTCTCTTCCCTTCCATTTTGCCAGTTATAACCAGTTTCTCTAAGTTATCTCCTTCTCTCCTGGTAATGTGACCGAAGTATTCGAGAATCCTCCCGAGGTGTTTTGGTGTTTAAAGATATCTTCTTGTCCTTCCAAATCTTATGAATCTTATTCCAAATCTTAATCGCAAGTTGAGACATGGCGTTTTTAGCCATCCCAATCCCAATTTATTATATTGAAAATTTTTGAAATAGACGAAATCGCCATAGATTTGTATTTCCAATTTATAGTATCAATTTTACTTTTACGACGTGGGTAGGGTAAGATTTATCATAAAAATTAAAAACCTTTTAAAGGTCGGCTATTTTGAAGTTATTAAAATGAAAACTATCGAAAAGTTATTTCGATTGACTATAATAATATAATTTTAATGGTAGGTAGGCACTAGTCACGTGTGTGATTGCGTCATTTGACCCATGGTTAAATCGGCTTCTCAAGGTTATAAAATTTGATTACTATCAATGGTATAAGAAATTGATAGATTGAATTTTAGTGTTAGCCTCAACGCGTGCAGATTATAATCTTTCGATCATTTCGATAATTGGATTTTTTGTGACGTGCCATTTATAAAAAAAATTCATCACTAAATTAATAAGCATAGGGAAAAATTTTAAATACTGCGTAGTTTTTTGAGTGATCGAATCAGAAATGAGGAGATCCGCAGAAGAACCAAAGTCACCGACATAACTTACCGAGTTGCGAAGCTGAAGTGGCAATGGGCGGGGCACATAGTTCGAAGAACCGATGGACGTTGGGGTCCCAAAGTGCTGGAATGGCGACCCCGCACTAGTAAGCGCAGTGTTGGCCGACCCCCACCAGGTGGACTGACTACATCAAGCGAGTCGCAGGGATTCGCTGGATGCAGGTGGCTCAGTATCGTTATGTTTGGAAGTCCTTACAAAAGGCCTATGTCCTGCAGTGGACGTCCATCGGCTGATATGATGATGATGATGATGTAGTATAGTAGTTGTAATGTATTTAATGTATAAAATGTGAGGATTTCATTTTAAATAATATAATGTAGAGGAAACGATTAAATCTTATTAGGTAAATTAACAACCATATACGTACCTATAAACAAAAAATAAAACAAAATAGATACTTAGGTATACAAAAAATATCAAAAAAAGAACGAAATTTAAATATTTTAATATTTGTAGGTGTTCTATTTTAGTTCGGTTTTAATTTTTGTGGCTAATCTTCCATTATATGTATATTAGACAATTATACGTTGTGTTATATTAAGCAATTTGATAAGCAAGGCATTTTTTTCTTGTTTTTGTTAGGTGGATTGGAGAATTGAAAAAAGGATTATGATCAACCAAAGGATCAAACTCAAATAAAACTAATCCATATACGTTTACGGTTTACGTATACTAATAACAAAATCGTAAACGTGTGTTTGTGCTAAACATAGAAATTACATAGAACATAGAAATGGCTAAACAATTTGTTTGCATTTTCCACTAATTTAGTGTGGTAGTTTCAGGTTAAAGTGTTTGTTTTATTAAAATCGGTTCAAAGGCATGCATTTTTTAAATATACTCTCTACGTACGTTTTACCCCGAAACCGGAGCAGTTGATTCTACAACGTGCAACATCTCCTAGGGATGCTAAGTCGACAGTATTTTGTCGGGCTTGGGTGACGTTGTCAAATGGGTTCGTCAGCTTTTCACAGATGATAGCAAAATAAACAAATTATTATATGTATATTCATGATGAACTTCTGCAAAGTAACGCCTGCTTCTATCCAATGCATGCATTTTTTTTTAAATCAGTTTAGTCGTCTGTGACTTTATAAAACCAAAGTTTGGGACTATAAAGTGTGTTTGGGATTCACGTAGAACATTATACGATATGATAGAGAGACTCTTTAGGTAGAGTCGAAAGCTTGGCTCCATTTTGAAATCCTTTTATTGAACATTTGAATTTGATACCCATATACGTTAAAAAAAAATTTTTCACCTCGAGTTCACTCACTCAGTTTTTCACCTCAAACATAACCCTTCGTGCAGTCGGGTAAAAAGTTGAAAAGAAGGCTTTAAAAGTAGATACATATAGCTATTGTTTTCCTTTTCAAAGAACGCATAATGTAACAAAGTATGAATGAAGTCATTGTGTAACATTATCGCGACAGATGGTGTTTGTTCGACAAAAGAAGCAACTACTGTAATGTGATAACCATGAATAAGACTGTGAACTACCTACTCGTTATCTGTGCCATGTTTGTATTTTGTTCTGAGTATTGGTCGTCTATGTTCGTATTTCCGAGTAATATGGGCATGAAGTACACCCTTTGACACTCACAAATAATGGGACTTTCTAATGGTAAAAAAAAATCATAATCCAGAGATTTCCCCCTTCATTACCACAAACTTTTACTTCATAATACTATTACCGCAAATCTGACCCTTTAAATCCATGTAGCTCCGAAACTAATGATCGCAGATACCCTGTTACTTTTACAAAATTGCTTTACTATTAGCATACTCTTATACAATTTCAAAAACTGTCATCATTCCGTCCATTTTAGGTATATAATGATTAATAGATATATTGTTAGCCTGCTATTAAATAAATAAATAAACAAAAAAATGTATTATATGAATCATTAATAAGTCATACAAGAAAGCAAGATTTGATATGGTTGCCTAGATCTAGAAACTTGAGTGTTTAGAATTAGTTATAAAACTCAAAAAATGTTAGCAATTAGCATATTTTTTAATATTAGAAACTGTGCTCAAAAAAGTTTTATTATAATAATATACTCGTACCGAGGTAATTTAATTAGGTATATACAATATGGGTAAAAGTTGGTTTACTAGCCAAAGAGAGAGACGTGAAACAATTACTATAAGCAATATTAAAAACAAGCGGACAATCGCGACTTCGTCCGCGTGAAATTTAGTTTTTCACAAATCCTTCGGGAACTATGGATTTTTCGGAGATGAAAAATTGCCTATGTGCTAATCCAGAGTAAAATCTATTTCCGTTCCGAATTTCAGCTAAATTGGTTCAGTAGTTGTGCCGTTAAAGAGTAACAAAGATCCAAACATCCATACAAACTTTCGCGTTTATAATATTAGTTGGATAATAGGAAGTAGGATGTAAATGTTTTTTTTTACTTTTTTTTTAAGAAAAACACAGGCGAATCTGCGGCAAAACCTACTTGTTAATAACTTTGTATTTTACGTAACTCAGTAATAAAATCTCTTTTCGCTTATATTAATTCCAATAACGCGCGTTGTGTTCGAAATTCAAATGTACCTATATTTGAGCAAAAATAGCGTAAAATATGCGCGAAACGTTCGTGTTCCCGTTTTTTCCGTTTCGTGTGTTCTTTTATTAGAGTCCTGAACAAAGAGTTCTCTTTCATCCCGCATTCATTGTTCATCTCGAAATATGAACACGCCGTTTTCCCGGAAAGCTGCCACCAAAGCTTTACCTATATACATACCTAATGCTTAATAGATAACGCTTTACGAGAAAAACGGGACTAATCTACAAAGAAAAGTTGGAAATAAACAAGATTAGAGATTAGGGCGTTGTTGAATGTTGACTGAGTTTGCAAATTGTTGCGTTTTACAACAGTTTTTACTGTCATTATTTTTTTTTGTTTAAACTGCAATTTTGTATAAATAAATGCTTTTAGACTGCGTTTGTTTTACGCACAAAGTATTTTATAGTGTAAT
Organism: Bicyclus anynana; assembly: GCF_947172395.1. NCBI lineage: Eukaryota > Metazoa > Arthropoda > Insecta > Lepidoptera > Nymphalidae > Bicyclus > Bicyclus anynana. The sequence continues at coordinate 5,715,940 of NC_069085.1, read as the reverse complement.
GACCTTGACCAGCTTTTATGATTATTAATCTATTTGTTTGATACTTTGGAAATAAAGCGGTAAGTAGGTACTTTTTTGACTAAATGAAGAACTTACTTAAAATTTTAAGAAATTAAATATCACGTGTCTCAAACGGTTAAGGAAAAATATCGTGAGGAAACCTGCATACCAGAGAATATTCTTAATTCTCTGCGTATGTTAAGTCTGCCAATCCGCACTGGGACGCATTGGCTAAGGCCTAACCCCTCTCATTCTGAGAGGAGACTCGAGCTCAGCAGTGAGCCAAATATGGGTTGATAACGATGATGAGGAAGTTACGGATGGACAATTTGGTTTGTTGGTATTAACATAATAGCTGACAAGTACTTTTGATGTTTCTAGACGTGATAGTAGTAATGCCATTTTAAATCATTTCAAAATATCATCGAAAGTATATGGCAAGGATCTTGCAATTTTTACAAGTATGCCTTTATAAATATATTCTTTTGAATTTGATACGGTGGGACAGGGGATTGCAGAATCTGTCAACTTGGTGATGTTGCGTGAATAGTCTAGGATCCGGCATTAGAAATATATACCCTCATCTGTTATTTATTAGTGATAACAAATAAATGACGGATAATATTCTGTGACACATTATGTCATATTTGACACAGTGGCCTAGTTAAATTGGGGCCAGATACATTTTATACAAAATCTAGGAAACCATGGATTAGTAAAGGAAACTTAGTACAGGCAACCTAATACAGTTAAATTAAGCATAATAAGTTAAATTAAGCTTTCATTTGATATATTAGACGACTAAATGAGTGATGAGGGTATATATATAATCAACTCACTTACTTTTATAGTGTGGAAGCAGACATCCTTTAAGCTTTCAATTCTGTTCGGTATAATCTTTTAACTAGTGTACGATTTTTATAAATTAACCAATTAGGAAATTAAATTAAATAATTTAATAAAAAAAAATGATCATTCAATACTATTCAGTCGCAATTTTAACGCACTATAACGCAACTAGCGGACGCCCGCGATTTCGTCCGCGTGGAATTAGTTTTTCACAAATCCCTCGGGGACCATGGATTTTTTAGGGATATAAAGCAGCCTATGTTATAATTTGGTATTTAGGTATATTATGGATCAACATCCATGCTATAATGCGCAAATTGCATGCAAATTTCAGCTAATTTGGTTTAGTAATCGAGGCGTGAAAGAGTAACAAACATTCATATCATCAAAATCATCAGTTTTCGCAAATCTCGAGAAACCATGGTTTTTTGGGGATAAAAAGTAGCCTATGTGTTAATCCTGAGTAAAATCTATTTCCATTTCAAATTTTAGCCAAATCGCTTTAGTAGTAGCGGCGTTAAAGAGTAACTAACATCCAAACAAACAAACTTTCGCGTTTATAATATTAGTAGGAAGGATATTCGCATTGTGTAAATGTGAATATTTTCTATAATTTATTTTTTATCACTAATTTAATTATAATAGATGAGGGTATATATTTGTTATGCCGTATCTCGCACTAGAAGCTGCTCGTCAATGTCGAACAGTGCATTAGTGCAGGCATTCAATACTTCGACTGTTGCGGTATTCACTCAACGAGTCACTGAATGTGATGGAATGAGTGATAATTGCATTTTTTGTTTACGAGACAACGAACCATCGGAATCCATTGTAAATATCATTTGTGCTGACACCAGTTTGCAGGCATGTTGTGTAATCTTCGGCTCTCATTTCAATTAGGCCAATTATTCTTTTGGATATAATGAACATATCTCAAGAGATAATGACGATATTCTGCATTTCTGTTACATTGAACTTTATACAATCATTATAAAAGTATGAATGGTTCAAAGTTTGACGAAATTCGTCCTGTATCAGTCGTAATTGCTGCCCAAAATACCAAGTTACTGGGTTAATGTACTTATTAGCTGGCAATTATAAATGGTTATATAATATTTACATTTTAAGAGCACTGATCTGAGAACTGAGAATCTCATCCTTTTGTTAAATACCAGATGGTTACAATACTTTTTTTTTATTCTTTACAAGTTAGCCCTTGACTATAATTTCACCTGATGGTAAGTGATGATGCAATCTAAGATGGAAGCGGGCTAACTTGTTAGGAGGAAGATGAAAATCTACACTCCTTTCGGTTTCTACACGGCATCGTACCGGAACGCTAAATCGCTTGGCGGTACGTCTTTGCCGGTAGGGTGGTAACTAGCCACGGCCGAAGCCTCCCACCAGCCAGACCTGGATCAATTAAGAAAACCTCGATCGGCCCAACTGGGGATCGAACCCAGGACCTTGTAAATCCACCGCGCATACCACCGCGCCATGGAGGCCGTCTAAACCATCAATGCAAACAGGTGTGTAGTTCTTTTGAGTGTACAAAGTTTCTAACAAAAGTAAAGGTCTTATAAGAAAGTTAGATGCATGGAAAAATATACACTTCGTGACTGCAATTCTCACCGGTTCCAGACAAACCGGTGGAGGTTACAATTTATCGAGCTTTCACTGTATCCTACCATTTTGCATTCACCCTATCTATTAATTGCATCCGTATAATCTCAAGACTACTAGTGCACTATTATGTACCTACTAGCGGACGCCCGCGACTTCGTCCGCGTTGAATATAAACTTTAAAGCCCTATTTCACCACTTTAGGGGTAGAATTTTAAAAATTCTTGAATCACATTATTTTGTATTTTTTTATGATTTATGAACAAATTTTTTTAAATGTAACTCTAAAAATAAAGGACTTTCCATACAAACTTTCAACCCCTATATCACCCCTTCTTATTTTATTTTGGCAATAAAAAGTATCCTATAACGTTCTCCGTATTGTATTAAACCGTGCCAAGTTTCATTTGAATTCATTCGGTAGTTTCAGCGTGATGCCCGGTCAACAAAATCACGGACAGACAGACAGACAGACAAGAAATCGAAAAAAAATATTTTTGGCTTCAGTATCGATTATATAATGCCCTCCAATTAAAATTTTCAATATATCTTCAATGTACAGAATTTGACCAGTTACAGTTTTATTTTAAGTATAGAAGATAGATAGATAGATATAGAATATAGAGTAGATAGATATAGATTAAAGATGTAGATAGATAGATAGATAGATGTCTGTCGCTTTTTCTTCGCAAGTCCTCTCGTCAGGGGTTGCCTTGTAGAGATTGCTTATATAAGGACGCCTTTGTATGCTAATTCTAAGTTTAAATTATTGATTTGCAATGTTTTTTAATTATTATTGTGTGCAATAAAATATTTCTTCTTCTTCTATTCTCTGATAGTAGCTACGTTATTAATAAATATAAATGGTCAGATTTTTTTTGTATTCCTGATCCGAACCTAACCTTTATTTGTTATGTACGTTATACGATCAATTATATTTCAACTACAAGCTTCAAACATAAAAATATGTTCGAAGGTTACTAGTTTCATTGTTCATTCTTTATCGATGAAAGGATGTTTTTCATATGATGTCATTTAGGTAAATAGGTAGTCTCAAAAACATTTTTTCCAAGTGTTTACATTAGTTCAAAATAACGGAAGTGTGTGGAAAACTCGACTCATATTACGAGTACGTGGGTTGTCATTGACACCGACGTATGCATTATTTATATACGCGTAGTAGTTTGTACGCGAAGTTAAACAAAGTCAAGGTAAAACATTATTGTAAAGAGTTAGAACTTTAGTTCCTAATTTATTTTTGTATGTTTGTATTAATAACTAGCTGACGCCGCGCGATTTCACCCGCGTGGTTACCGTACCCATAGGAATAGGGGATAATATATAGCCTAGCCTTCCTTGATAAATGGGCTATCTAACACTGAAATAATTTTTCAAATCGGACCAGTAGTTCCTGAGATTAGCGCGTTCAATCAAACAAACTCTTCAGCTTTATAATATTAGTATAGATTAAACATTACATTTCTGGATGTAATATATTCTGTAACTTTATGCCTAAATGCCTCAACCTTAGCCTCAAATGATAGATAAAAAAAGATCCTTATCATAATGAAGTTGTATAAGTTTTTCTTATCCAATGAAATCTGTTATCTCTTATAATTTATTTTTATTAATTAACTTGATTCATTTTACGTATCACAAGTTTGGACTTGTCACGACGTTATTACGATTAAAGTAGATGTGATATTTGACCTCTAGATTTTAATGTCAAGTATTGCATTTACGAGTATATTTTACCATTTTTGGAAGTAACCTAGTTAACACAAGACTATAAAAATATATGAAAAATGTGGTTCAATATAATATTTAGTGAAATAGAATAGTGAGATTGTGTTATTTACTGCCATAACTTGTTGAAAAATTTACTGATTTTCATGTTACTTATTAACATAACTATCGCAAAGAGTCATCATGCTCTCTCTCTCTCCATATCTTCTAAGCGGCTGATACAATTTTGATGAAATATATTTGTAAACCATCGCTGGATAACCAGCTCTCAAATAAAAAAAAACATCAAAATCGGTTCACTCGTCTTAGATACTTCGGACATAGACACTTCATTTTTAGTCAAGGACAACAAAAAAAACTGGTAGTTTTGTTTTCCTTAGGCATTCCAGGCAAAAATGTGCCGTATTCAATTCTTACACAATAGGAAGTTACTGTGCAAGGCTTATTATACAATTATTTGTACCTCTTCGTTTACATTCCTGAAAGTTGTTTGTTACGTCGCTTTTCTCCACCGATGGTTTTAGTAAACAGTGATAGAAAACGCTTCGTTGGTTAAATTATGCAAGCACAGCAGTAAGATAATAGTTTCGTCAGTTACGTTAAAATGCACGCTAATTTTCTGCATTTACGAGCTAATACTGTCGAGTCAGTTACTCGTACATTAAAATGCACACTAATATCTGCATTTACGATCGTCAACGCATAGTATGAATCAATGACGTAAGATGAAACCTTCAGAATGTACCAGAAACAAGTAATTTGTAGACGAAGATACGAATTTATAAGAATTCTCTATTTATCTAGATAGACTAATCTATACTAATCTATACTAATATTATAAAGCTGAAGAGTTTGTTTGTTTGTTTGTTTGTTTGTTTGATTGAACGCGCTAATCTCATTAACTACTGGTCCGATTTGAAAAATTCTTTCAGTGTTAGATAGCCCATTTATCGAGGAAGGCTATAGGCTATATATTATCCCCGTATTCCTACGGGGACGGAAACCACGCGGGTGAAACCGCGCGGCGGCAGCTAGTAATAATATAAGGGGTAATCTCTAAATCGACTATTTACGACTGTCGACGCATAGTATGAATCAATGACGTAAGATGAAACCTTCAGAATGTACCAAAAACAAGTAATTTGTAGACGAAGAGACGAATTTATAAGAATTCTATTTATCTAGATAGACAAATATTATAAAGAGGTAAAGTTTCTGTGCTTGTAGGGTATAATCGATAAATCTACTGAACCTATTTTGGAAATTCTTTTAAACGGGCACTGTCGAGTCTGTTACTCGTACATTAAAATGCACACTGATATCTGCATTTACGACTGTCGACGCATACGAATCAATGACGTAAGTTGTCGGTCAGGGTAACTAGTAATAAAATTAAGCAAACTGGAAAAATCTGTATTTAATAAGCACTATAAGAAGAACTCTAAGGGGAATGCAGTACTTTAATATACGTATGAAGTGTACGCCACTGGTTACAGGCACAATATTAACACACATACCGTGTTAATTCCACCAGGTTGCGGCGATCCATTATAAGACCAATGGCGTGCAAGTTCCTAACTAGGGTAGGCATCGTATGTACAAATTATATCTACTAAATGAAGAATTCCTTGTAAAATAATGAGTTCGTAGTGGGTCTTTAGGATACTTCAGTATCTATGGAGAGCAATTAAAGTCAGGAAAGCCAATAATTTATTTCAAGTTTCGTCAATTCATCGGCTTAAACTTAATGAATGTGTTTTGGTGCAGTTGAAATCAAATAATAATAATATCTTGATTTTCAGGTTGTCTTAATACATAACCTTGTATAATATAAAAAAAAACGTAGTAAAGTAAGCATATAAATAAAACGTAGATTTTACATTATCTTTGAACGGAATTTATTTACAAGGTTATATTAATTTTATGTCCTATAAGAAATAAACCAAGAAATTAAAAAAAGAAAAGTCCGTAATTGACATTAATGGCTGTGGAGAATATCTTGCGATAATAAAATAGATTGGGTTAACTGTTTACGAAAGCTTTTTATAAGCCACATAAAAGCTCTTAAGTGGAAAATAACTATAGTTTTGTTTTAAATTTCACGCCTTTTACTCCAACTGCAAGAAGGGTTATGTTTTTCGCGCGTATCTTGTATGTATGTAATATTCTATATTACCTCATATCTTCTAAACCGCTGAAGGGATTTACGTAATTAAGATATCGTTAGAATAGTCATAGTAATTGAGATATATAATATAATATAAAATGATAAACCCAAGTGTTCTTGGATAGGTGAAGTTAAAAAAACAACACGACGACTGTGAGACGCTATAGACTCGAGGCGAATTTTTTTTTCGAATATTGCGATATGGGTACCAAATTCCAGGGAATTCGATACCCATATCGGATTTCAAAATACATAGTATATCATGGCCATATAAAAAAACTTACAGTCAAAAGAAAAACGTCATTTATTAATCACTATACAAAAAACCCGTGATAGAGCCGTGATAGCCCAGTGGATATGAATTCTGCCTCCATTTCCAGAGGACGTGGGTTTGAATCTAGTCCAGCACCTCCAATTTTTCAGTTGTGTGCATTTCAAGAAATTTAATATCACGTGTCTCAAATGGTGAAGTAAAAACATCGCGAGAAAACCTGCATACCAGAGAATTTTCTTAATTATCTGCGTGTGTGAAGTCTGCCAATCCGCATTGGGCCAGCGTGGTGGACTATTGGCCTAACCCCTCTCATTCTGTGAGGAGACTCGAGCTCAACAGTGAGCCAAACATGGGTTGATAATGATGATGATTGATGAGCACGTTAGGCAGTCGGATTTTTCGTTTTTTTTTTTTTTTTAATTATTCCGACTTATTTTACTGACACCGGCTACTGTGGCGAAGTTTTGACTTGATTTCAACAGTGACACTGATTATCGTGACGATTATAAATATCATCGCACACATTAATTATATCTTATCACCGCAATTATCTATTTACAAAAATAATGATTCGCTTCAATTATACTATGTTGATCATGGAAAAGGTACATAATTCGTGATTATAATCTGGTGTTTTGTAATAGAGACCTATAATATAACTGTGTACCAAAAATATTTATTACAATATTTCTAAGTTTACTAAAGTGAAGTCGCGACATTTGTCTTTCCGATTTTATTAAATAAAAATTGAAGTGTATTAATAAATATCAGTGACAAATTCATATTTTAGTTTTTAATGTGAACATTAAATTATAAAATCTGTGGTTAATCCAGTAATAAAATAGTCTAGACTCAAGACCAATGAATGGAAGCCAATTATCTAATTATGAAATGGTATGCAATATATTAGGTTAAGGAAAATCTCTAAGCTTCTAGCAGATTTATTGTCTGAATGATTATACCTCACAGATTGATCTATAATTGGAATATAAATCGATTAGTGTTCATTTCAACCGGTTTTTGTTTCTAAATTTGTTTTTTTATTTTACCGTTGTCGCTTTCGGATACTACTTACCTAATATTGAATGACATGTGCATTAATATTGTATGCAACAAATTGAATAAACCAATTTTTATCGCGTATTATTTAAATTAGGTTTACTTTCAAATTGAGAGAGCTGTTTGCGAAATTCTGTTTTGTCAAAGCTCTGCCAGCATTTATAAGCTAAGATAAATTATGACATGTCGGAATAAAATTATCTCGATGACAATAGCCATGATAGTTTAAAAAATAAAATGAAAATTTATAACATATAACATAATCAACCCTTTAATGTATTTCTAATCCCAATCTCTCTTTTAGATCGGGTTTAGGTATTGATCTAAACAGAAGTCTCACAGTTCCAGTTATTTATTTACAATACTTGGAACAAGATCCTTCTATGTGAAATTTATGTTATCAGCTGTAAGGCTGGAAAATGGGAGACCCAAAAAGCTCCGTTAGAGACACGTCTTAGGGCTAAAAGAATAGAGCTATCTATACCATGGCGTCTCATGTGTGACTTGGTACTGGAGGTTCACTTAATAGAATACTATCCTAATGTAATGGAATTTAAAATATCACGTGTTTCAAACGGTGAAGGAGGGAAGGTTTTTCTAAATTATCTTCATGTGTGCAGTCTGCCAATCCACATTGGGCCAACGTGGTGGACTATTGGCTTACTCCTCTTATTCTTAGTGAAGACTCATGCTCAACAGTGAGCCGAATATGAGTTGTTAATGATAATGATGATGAATAGAACGAAAAGCTGTTTTAGAATAAACAAATACATAAATATCCTACAGTATTTACAATATAAATCATACAACGAAAAATATTTAACTAAGTATTCTTTAAAATATTTTATATTTACACTTTGAATGGAAATCGATTCGACTCGGCGCGTGTAACCTTTAGCTCGAGCAAGTTAAAGATTTTTAGTTTAAAATTAGCCTTGATGTTTGTATAGGCCATTACCAAAGTCAATTCCGATTATAAGTAAAAGATATAATATTTTATACCATAATATAACTTTTTAAAAGGTAGACTTTATGTTTTAGAAGTCTTTAATGATAGATAAGTCGTTACTTGTACGTACGTAAGAAAGAAAGAAAGAAAGAAAGAAAGAAAGAAAGAAAGAAAAAAGTCTTTATTAGGCTATTATGCCACACAACACAATTTGTTCTTATAATCGTCATGACAATATTTCTTTTACTCTGACAATATCCTGCGATGTGTGGCATAACCCAGTAAAAGGACCCAACTCAGCTTAATGCTACATACCAACATACCTACTCTTTAAATAAAAAGAGCTGGTTTTCAGTTGGAACCGTTGACCTTATTCATTACGTCTAAGGTTCGAGTTCACCGACATTCGTTTAAACATAATCAACCGTTTAAATAAGTTAAACGCCGTTAAGTCCAAATTTCCTGTTCACCACAGCCCATATGCCGGTTAAGGACGTAAATCGGGCGTTTATCTTAACCGAGCGTGGATACCCCGGTTAAGACGTCTTTGACAGACATAAGTGCAGGTTATGTTTTTGTAACTCTCGCAAGTTTCGTGAAGATTACTTTCTCAACTACCAAAATGCAAAGGACCCGTAAAATTATAAAAGAGTTTATTTATCATTTCAGAAATAATTCATTTTCTCTCATAAATAAATCACTTCCTAGCTTTGAGGTTTTATACCACTGGATGCTGCCAGCTTCGTTTTCCAAACAAAAAAATATAACAAAATGACAAACATTTGTCAATTTGACATGGTACATAATAAATCGGTGTTGCCAATACGTTTTTCTAAATCCCTACAAATCGAAGCAGAAACTCCCCAAATTGGGGAAATAACATACCGCAATTTCTCATAAATTCCCCGCTATTTGGGGAATTCCTCGCAAGTTGGCAATGCTGTTATAGATAATAAATAAATTCTTCATAAATCGTTCACTCGTAGTTCTCCACCGCTCGGTTTACAAACCAGAGTCAAAAAGCGTCTGGTAAACAGGAAAAAAACGCTCCTTGTTCAAATTACGTTTAATATTTGACGGGCCGGTTCTGCAAACGCCGTTTATATGAAAGTCGGTGAACTCGGGTCTTAATAGGGTACAGTTAACTCATATCAAATATAATATAATCAATATTATTTTCGTATCACAGATACATGAAATAAGGGTCTGAAATATGTCAAATAATAAAAGTTAAGGCTTTCATAGAAAACTTAATTTAAAAATTATGTATTTAACCAATTTTTCTAAACGTCAAAAATGTTGTCATCCATTTTGTAACGTCACGATGTTACTTGATCTCACTAAATAAACGTCAATGTTATTATCTATACTAATATTATAAAGCTGAAGAGTTTGTTTGTTTGATTGAACGCGCTAATCTCAGGAACTACTGGTCCGATTTGAAAAATTCTTTCATTGTTAGATAGGCCATTAATCGAGGAAGGTTATAGGTTATATATTATAACCGTATTCCCACGGGAACCACGTGGGAATAAGGGCACGTGTCAAACACACAATTTTTTAAGTAATTCAAATAATTCCAACTATCCATGAAAGACAAGCCTTTATCTATTCTTGCATTTTAAAATACGTAAAACTTGGCTACGTCATAATTATAAGGATGCGTATAATGGACACATTTTAAGATCTATTTACAAAAGAAATATTATTTACCCCTAAAATATTAATTTTAGAACATATTATGTTCTTTGGACATTTTTAAATAATTTTCGGTAAAGAATATAACCCCAGAGTTAAGGAAAATACTCCCGAGCAACCTGTATAGTGTATACATATAAAAATTACGAGTAAATGTACCCATACTTAGTGACCAGCTGATCAGTCAGCCAGCTGGTCAAACCGCTCTGCTAGAATTGTCATATACGTTAATCTCTATAATATAGGTATACGTATTAGCTCGTTAACATGATAATAAATGTCATTCATGTTATCTGTTGAAGTTTAAGCAGGAAATACCATGTATGGTAATTATATTTTCAATTCCGCCTGTATATGGTATTGGTTATCTGGAACATACGAGTAGACAATATTATGCCCCTCTCGTTTTGAGATATCTCATGATATCTCTGTACCTAAACTAAGCCTATTTTTATATTTTTTTGATTTAGAAAATAAACGAACTAACCGTCGAATTTGTTTGTTATATTATTAATTGTATGGATATGGTAGTAATTAAGCTTTATAAATGAGAAATTACGGAAATCATTAAAATTCGTACACCATAACTGGATTCCGATTATAAACCTAAAACACTCCAATAATATGTATGCTTTAACAAACTGATGTTTCAATTTTATAAGTTTTTAACAGGTAGTGTTTTGTATTGTGGTTATGTTTTATAGGCATTGTTAAAAATTTAATAAATTCATAAGAGAAAAAGACAATATTATGTCCCAACCTGGTGGGAATTCGCTGGATGCAGGTGGCTCAGTATCTTAATGTTTGGAAGCCCTTACAAAAGGCCTATATCCTGCAGTGGACGTCCATTGGCTGATATGATGATGATGATGTCCCAAAATATCTAAGTGCACACTGCACAAGTGTGTGCGCAAACACCGGTGCACTCTCTATTCCCTCACTTTCATATAGTCCAACTCGAAGGCAGACTTACTCGACCGGTGAAAGATTAGCTGCAGGCTTTACGTACTCTCCGAGGCACGGGGTAGTACCAATCAAATACCCATACTGCCAACTTTCCAAATACAGGCTGCTATTAAGGATATTTCATGAAATAAAAGTTCCAATAACGTATTTCTTTTGATGGCCTGATCCGAGATTCGAACCATGGAACTCATTGTCCGTAACTTAACCTGTTAAACACGGGACCAATGAGGCACTCATTGAGATCAATGAGACTATTGTTTTGCTTTAATAATTTGTCAACCTTCTTTTCAGGCCACAATGCCGACTCCAGACTACAACGTGGAACTAGACCTCGACGACCCGCCTCCGGAATTGCAGGAATATGCCAGAGTGCAGTGTGGGGAAGACCCCAACACAAAGTTACAGGCCATATGTGAGCTCAAAGAAATGATTTATGGTAAGTATATGCGAACATAGACGGCCGCGTGGCGCAGAGGGTATAGAAAACCTAATTAATGCATCCACGGCCTTTCAATTCCCAACCCATATTCGACTCACTGTTGAGCTTGAGCCTCCTCTCAGAATGAGAGGGGTTAGGCCTTAGTCCACCACGCTGGCCACATGTGGATTGGCAGACTTCACAGACGTAGATAATTGAGAGAATTTGCAGGTATGCAGGTTACCTGACGATGTTTTCCTTCACCGTTTGAGACATGTGATGTTTAATTTCTTAAATTGCACGTAACTGAAAAGTTGGAGGTGCATGCCCCGGACCGGATTCGAACCTGCACCCTCTGAATCGAAGGCAGAAGTCATATCCACTAGGTTATCACGTCTCATTATTAGAATACATTTGTTTGATGAACATGATATGAGTGTATTTCATGTTTATACATATAATTAAGTATTACTAAGTATTTATTTGTAGTTTAAGTACATAAACGATAACTAAACACCCTAACACCCATAACACAAGCTGTTTACTTTGGGGCTAGATAGTCATATTGTGTGTATTGTCCGTTTAAATTTATTTATAATTTATTGTCTACCATGAGACTTTTTATACCATTCCATTTTAAACCAGCATTACATAAATATGTAGCAATTTCGAATAATGTGTGGGAGTTTGCTATTATAATGGAATAATATACAAATATTGTAACATCTGCTGTCCTAGAAAACAAAATACATATGAAATCTTATAATATTTATATTCATAATGCGCTAGAAATAACATTTTTAACACGAATTTTAATTATTTTTATTAAAGTTTATTACCAGCTTGGGTCTATAATAATTAAAATTCGTTACTCAGCGGACTATCTAGAGGACGTCTGCGTAAATCTTTTAAAGTAATTGCAGGAACTTTTTGTTTTCTAGGATAATAAGAATCTTAAGTCTGCCTGGACGCTGCAGTTTTTCTCTGTGCCAAAATTATAGTCTTCTTGCCCAGGAACAAAACATTTATTTAACCATACTGCTCACGTGTCTCAAACGGTGAAGGAAAACATCGCGAGGAAACCTGAGAATTTTCTTAATTTTCTGCGTGTGTGAAGTCTGCCAATCCGCATTGGCCAGCGTGGTAGACTATTGACCTAGCCCCTCTCATTCTGAAAGGAGCCTCGAGCTCAACAGTGAGCCGAATATGGGTTGATACTGATCTGATACTGCTCAATATTTGTATGCATTGTCATATGATAATATGTGACTTTCAAGGTGCGTCGGACAAAACTATGGAACCCTCGTAACTTTAATCTTAAATATTTGGACTAATTATTATTATTCCCATTCGTTATCAACCCATATTCTGCTCACTGCTGAGCTCGAGTCTCTTCTCAGAATGAGAGAGGTTAGGACAATTTATAGTCCACCACTGGTCCAATGCGGATTGGCAGACTTTACACACGCAGAGAATTAAGAAAATATCACACATTCACACACTAGGATAATTGACATAATTCTCTGGTATGCAGGTTTCCTCACGATGTTTTCCTTCACCGTTTGAGACACGCGAAATTTAATTTCTTAAAATGCACACAACTGGAAAGTCGGACGTGCATGCCCCGGACTGGATTCGAACCCACACTTCCCGGAATCGGAGGCAGAGTTCATATCCACTGTGCTATCACAGCCCATATAATACTATTACCTGCCGTGCTTGCAAATTAAGCCTAATTGATATAAATTAATGTTGACTTTGTCTTTATAAATGTAGCCATGACCAAGCATGTGGTGAAGCTTTTTCGTTTCAAGCCACTTTACAGTCTTTAGTGCGTTCGATAGCAAATATGCCTGACAATTGTCTGTTAAAGTTTCCGCTTCATTTTTAATATATTTCTTTATCTATTCTCCATAGATTGGGTTTTATTGTTTTTATAAAATATTCAATAAACAACCTTATAAATTAAAAAAAAACACAACCGCATCGAATATCCGTTAAATAAATCGTTTCGAAAAATTTATTGTAAATTTGAATGGCGCGCGGACGTTTTCAACATACGAGTAGTTATTTAAATAAGATGAAGCAGGAACACGAATCTGTGTATTATATTTTCCTTTACCATAATTATATTAATCGAAAATACCAATCGAGTTTAAAGCTGTTTACGTTAATAGTTTTTTCCGTGATCCAATAAAACTGTGGTAAAATACAATATTTATTATACATTTATGGTGATTAATTCTCGTAATAGACATGACGTTATTGTGTAAGATATTCCTTTAATGAATAAAATACTTGTTATTAGTTTTACTTATATTATGATTGATCATATCATTCGCTTTAAGGAAATTGAAGATGGTTAATAGTAATTGCTATTACTTGAAAGATTTTTTGGTTTGTTTGTTTGTAGCCAAATAAAAATAGGTATCAAATAATTTTCATTTTAAGTTTTATGGAGAAAGCTGATATTTCTATAATATCTCTTAGAATTGTTATTTAAATAAATCGACTATAGGCTTGTGATACACTTTATTTTGTCTTAATATCTATACGCACTTAAAAAAAAAGTGGCTTAACTTTAAACTTGTAATTTGTCTGAAATCTATAGAAAAGTCAAATGTAATTTTGATTCTTTCGGAATTATTTATTTGATCTTTTCGTAAAGAATTGAAACATTATGTTAAAGTTACGTTATTATGTTAATTATTTACTCAACAGTCTCTTTTTATGAAGATGAAACATATTTTAGTGTACCTATATATTTTAGGTATCATTAGACTTTTACATCGATAGATATTTTTTAAGGTTCGGTTATGTCAAACGCAATATAAATTAAAACAGTCATTAAAATCACCTCATGCCATGTGCGTTAAAATATATAACAAATTAGATGAAGGTTTAAAAAACCAAACTACTCGCAATTTTAAAACCAATCTCTTTCGCTGGCTGTGTAGTAAAACATTTTATTCAGTACATGAATTTCTTGCTAATAAATTATAATCATTGTCTGACATTCTAATATTACGACTAATGCTTGACTTTCTTTTAATCTATAATTATTCTATTTTTTAATTATTATTTATCGTGTATTATGTACTCTGACGTAGACTAAATTTCGTTTTGACATGTATGCTTATTTCAAATTTAAATTGTATCACTAAATTAAAACAATTGTATGATTGTGGGTAAGTAATATATACTCAAACAATCATATAAATTGTAAAATTTGCGCGCCATTTATATGGCAATACACTGTGACTTTATATTTTGTATGTCCATCTTGTATATTTATTAAGTGTATTAAGGCAAATAAAGTTCATTTCAAGCAATTACGTAACCAGGACTAGCTAGTATTAAATACTTTAACTATCGTAATTCCTTGCTATTTAACACTTTGATATTGTGCAATTTCTCTAATAAATATGTCGTTCTTGACCTCAAATATTAATCTTGCACACGGTTTTTCGACTTAAGTTAATTATTAATTTTACATTCTTAATTTTACAGCAGCTCTACAAGGCGATCCACTGAATGTTTTAAACTTCATATAGCCTGGTTAAGGCCACCGACAATCCAGACGCTTCGGCTTAGCAATGCTATAAGGTTTAGGCCATGTAGAACTCGTTTTATTAAATACTAAAGTAAAAGTAGACTAACAGCGTATTAGTAATGCACTGTTGAGCTAAAGTCAGGGAGTTGACCCGCCACATCATCACATAATAGATAGCGGCACCTATCCGCCACCAATGCGACTGCATTTATAATTAGACTTCTATATGCATTATGTAAAACTGGCGAGAGTTTTATTGGATAGACGCGCAGCAGACCAAAAAACTAAGCATTAATTTAGTAGGTTACTTACCAGAGCTTTTTTCACAAAATTCTTGTTTTTATGCATGGAAATGATGACACCAATGACCAATGGACGTAAATATCATAATCCGATTGGCTTATACTGTAAATTACATGGTACTTACCTAGATCGACTTAATGCGCAAATTTTGTAAAGATCCTCCTAATCTTTCTCGAGGCATTAATAGCTAGTCTATACTCGTAGATACTTCTATACTAATATTAATAAAAAGAGGTAAAGTGGGTGCGGTTGTAGGGGGTAATGTCTGGATCTACATAACCGATTTTGAAAATTATTTTACCAATGGAAAGCCACGTAATTTGGGAGTGTCATGCCTTATATTTTATTCCTATATTTCGAAGGGAATCGGAACTACACGAGGGAAACCGCGGGACGTCTACTAGTATATATTGTACAGTATATTTTGATCAGTTGAGGATCTTATATCTAGTGAGTCAATCGAGCTTAAAAATAATTAGAGTTTACTTTCAGAGATTTTGAAAAGCCGTCGAAAAAGTCAATAATAGATACAAACATCAGTGTGCCTAGTGGGAGTTTTCAATATTTTCATACTGTTACTATTGCGTTGACGTTAACGCGAATTTATATGGAATTAAAATAGTTGTGCAGTAGTGCCACTAGATGGTGCTGTTTCAATAACTTCCCTCCCTTTAGGCCCTCTGATGACAGTACGTAATAACGATTATAATACTGAATTGTACTGAGTTCTAAAATCCTCTGTTCTATATGAAATAGGATGACTATACCAAAGACATTAAACGCTAAGGCGCTACTCGTAACTGAGTCTGTGCACAAATTATGACTAATGTACAATATTTCGATTTGATTTTGAGTTTTAAGTTTAGGCACTAGATTAAACTTGTTCCTCGCTTACCCTTGTGTGAAGTGTTACTCTGTTTGTTGACGGTGGTTTGACTTACCATCACGTGGGCTATTCTCTAATTTTAAGTAACTGTAGTGTATTCGAAAATTACCAACTAGATATTGCGAGTTAATGCTTAAGTTATATGGTTTCGTATTCACATTAATTTTGCTAAATGATCAAAATTAGTAACTAGAGTATTTGACAATTTTCGTTAATTTTCGGAATATGAAAAATGCCTTTATTATCTACTTGCACCTGCAATTATGACTATAAAAAATAGGTATAATGAAAAACTTCAATACTGATCGATTCCATTATGAGAGTCAACTATGAATTTAAGCATTATAATGGAATCTAGGCTGAAGCTCACCGCGTTTTAAGCTAGGCTGGGGCCTTTGGGCGCACAAGAATTTGGGGTCCTTTTGGAAAGAAAAAAAGAGAATTATACTATTTTTTTTAGTAAGTATGGTCATTTATTATAGGTAATCAAATACAGTTATTTGGTTTCGATTACGATAACAGTTTCTATTCTGATTTTGTTGAGCAAAATCTTCTATTAGGTATCCTTAGTCAATATTTTGAAGGATATTGTTTGTTCTTTGGGGGCCCCTGAGAACGGGGGCCCTGGGCCGGGCCCCGTGTGCCCTTATGGTAAAGACGGTATTGCTAAAGCTAAGAGTTTACTTCTTCTAAGTTTAGTCCTGCAAACTGCTCTACAAAACTATCACTTTCAACTTTCGGATTCAGGTGTTAATACTGTCCTGGATGACATGAAATATTGTTTTCATATTACGTAACTTTTACGTAACGTGAGATTAGACGGCTTGATAATGTAAAGGTCTAGCAGATACTATTTGCATTTTATCAACGACAGCAAGGTGAGGTTGAATTTTTACCGCATGATGTATGAGAGTAGAATTATGTTCTATTAAACCGTTATCACAATAAGTGACAATGAATAATATATCTATTAGAACTAGAGCCTGCAATAGACAGACAAACTTAATATAATAATAATAATAATTCTTCATAAAGGATAAAAATCCACAGTGTATTAACTATAAAGTCGTAAAGTAAAGTCAATTATAATAAAGACGTATCAAAATGACAAGCTATAAGAATTATAAAGATAAAAATTCAAATAAAATAAAATAGAATAATTCGTAACAGAATTGCACGTCATCTTAATAAACTACGTTAATCTACTTTTTATTTGCGTCCCGGTGATCACGTCGCCAATGGTCAAATATCCGGCCAGACATATGCTCGCTGATGATCTTGAGAATGGCGTTGTTGTTAATGTTATGAAGACTGAAAGTTTCTCATTAGGTTTTTATTGCCATAGGTAGTCGTGGCTGCATCTTAACAAGGTACGTGTACAGCGTTGAAGGGTCCAGATCCTAAATTGTCTAAGTATAAAACGTGATTTTAATATATTATCAACGGGATATCATGCCGAATAATGTCTCCCATAAGTCCATAAGTTTCATAGCAGCCCTTTGCTGGAGACCTTTCATTATCATCATATCAGCCGATTGACGTTCACTGCACGGACTTCACGATTCTGAGCTGGTTGCATCCAGTGAAACCCTGCGAGTCGCTTAATGTCTTCGGTCCACCTGGTGGGGGGTCGCCATTCCAACATCTTGGGACCTTACATTAAAGATTTCAATAATCTTTAACGGTGTTTTTCGAAAGCTCGCCGTGACTGTGTTAATTCAATTATTATTAGGAACACTTTTGAAACGTCGAGTTGTCACGATAATGGTGATAATTAAAGTGGAAAACTTAAAGTTAAAGTTACGAAGGTTCCAAAAACTGAGGTATATCTGGCTGTGGCTGACTTTTAGTCCATATACAAAGTATAATATGTCTCACGTGAGAAGGGGGATAATTTTAGATTCAACCAATTGAAGATAATGAGGGCTCCCAATTGTTCTCAAACTGTGTCAAGGTTAACTGTTTGAAGTAACAGTATAATTTATAGATACAGATACACAGACAATGCGTGGGAGTGCCTTAGATCTATGTCTACTGTGCTTATAGACGATCACGATTTTGATATTAAAAATCCGTGATCGTTTAGTATCTCGTTTTCACATGAATGAAATGGATGAAACAGACGTTTAATCTTAATGCTTTGCGATGCTTTAGTGATGAGATTACTAAATTGTATTTAATATTTATTTTTGTTGAGAAAAATAAATTAAGTTATTGTAGAAATAATTTATAGTTTACTACTTATTATAATGATACATATATAAACATACATGTAATAAAACAAAGTTCTCCGCCGCGTCTGTCTGTCTATCTAACTCAAAGTGAAAGACCAAGTACTAAACGTTTTTTCAAGCGGATGCAGATTTATTATGAGGAAGATTTTGGTATCTCATTTGTCTAGATAATACGAGTATGTAGACTGTCTGAAATATAATGTTAATTGTTGGATATATGTATATCGGAAAAAAGATCAAGATTTTTCAAACTTTTCTCGAAATCGCTGCCTAATCCTTTCAATACATCAAACAATGCATTGTGGGATATTTCTCTTTTACAAGTAGGTGAACCTGTACAACAAGTCCATGATGTTATAAATCTATCTTTTATGAATAGCTTTCTATACTCATTCTATGACCTATAAATTGGTCATTTATTGAAAGTGTATGCCGATTTTCTAGCGTACGAATTCGCGGTCTTCTTTTCCTCACTGTCTCTCCCAACTTTTTTTTTTATTTGAAAAAATTTAGAGCGTAAGGTTGACACGCCACTATGACCTTCCATTTAATCTATGTTACGCTACGATGTTAGAAGAAAAAAAGAGGTACATAAACCACATTCGATTTTTTATTACACACACAAAAATTATTTCAGCGGCGTTGTCAACGGCGAGATGACAGTGCGGCGACTGAGCTCAGGTTTGCTAATTAGCATAGTTTTAACGTGCCACTTGCGATCTGCGTATAACATACGTGTCTTCTAAAATCATTGATGTTACGCAACAACAAAATATTTACTCCAAATGAACAATTTGCCATCATCCATTTTATCAGAACGGAAACACGGATCGATGCAAAGATAAACTTTTTACTTACTACAACGATATTATTTCATGTGGTTTTATATGTCTCCTGGAATATTATGGGAGTAGGTCTTGTTAGATAACTTTTTATTGTCTCAAAGAACAAGCGAGAGAAAAAAATAGAGAGTGCTCGACTAATTACACGTTGGTACCTACTAGTTTAAGCTATACAAGTTTAAAACAAATGAAATATTCAGATTTCACTTTTTACGATACAAGAATATAAAAATCAATAATAATCTGAAAGTTAAAAGTAATTTTTGCAATTGTAATTAAAAACTCTTCATTTTCTCATGGGTGATTCTAACAATAGAAACTGACACAAAAACTAATTTATTTCCCCATCTTATTTACCATACAATTGAACTAAAGGCAATTTATGTATATAGGACCTGTGTAATAATGATTAAAATCTGAAACGTAGTAAGTTAATAATGTTTTACTAATACGTACAAACTTGTATGTACCTACACATTATTGCAATGAATTTACTTGGGAGAACATAGTGTTTATTCAAATGATTTTTAAGGCAGCTCTGTATTAATCGCTATTCACTGTATAAAAAAATCAATCGGTTTCAAGAAATCGTGTTTTGTGACTACCAAATTATGAAAAAAAAAACTAAAATAGGTATATTGTATTTACCTTAATCGTAAATTTGAGGCAACTCAATTAAATAGTAGGTAAGCCTAGTTGTTAAGGTTACGTTTAAAATTATATTATCGCTATCTTGATAATAACCTACATTATAATATTATATAATAATTATTGCTATAACAAAGTTAAATTAGTTTTTTTATTTTACTACAAACGCGACGCCTGCGTTTTCGAGCGCAGTATGGTTTTGAATAAATATTTTGTTCCTGGGCCCAAATATTACAAAGATTGTGAAAGGAATGTCAGGGCTTTTAAAAAGATTCTTTTCTTACTATCTTTCTTCTTATATTTCTATCTCTGTTGGTTCTAGAACGAGGTGAATGCCATCCTCATCGTATGGATGATGAATACTTGCTGAGATTTTTACGGGCTCGCAACTTTATACCACAAAGAGCTCATAGACTGGTAAGTCTATATATTTTTTAATTTTGGCTAGAGTGTGCAATATATAATTTGGTGGTTACAAATGGTTCTGGATCTCAGATTCTGGAAAAGTTAGTATAATGATATTTTGGTAAATGATATTTCAAAGTGTTAGCTTCATTATGACTATACAAAATACACAATTTGTAAAACTTTTCTCGATTGTTTATTTTTTTGAAAAATACATGTTTTGCTCACATTTTGCTTTCAATCTCAGGAAAAGCAAACTTATTTTCTTAAATTTTTGTTTTGTATAGAAAATTAGGTATATATCTTGAACATGGCCATTTTGTTTTTCGTTATGTTGTTTAATTTACTTGCAATTAGGTAAAAATAGTTTGGCGCTCAAATTTGCGTCGCGCGTCAATCGTTCCGTGCTTTTCACTCACGTGAAAATCATAATTCGGCGTCTCGTTTGCGCTTCATATTTTATCCATATCGTACCGACACGCTGCGCGCTCTTAAATATTATTTACTGATCTGGTAAAATGTCTATGCTAAATAGAACTATCGGGAGCATAGAATCCATTGATTTTTTCTTTGATTGAACAACTTCTTCATGGATAGGTACAAAATGAAGCATTTTCAGCCAAATTTAATAATCTTCTAACTATTATGCATTCAGTGGAAAAAATGTTGACTATTTTTTATATGAAATTTTTAAAATTTTACAAGAAAATGGTAACCTAGTTAAAATATTAAATTAAAAAAAAAATGTTGGTACCTAGTTTTAATTTTAAACGTATCATGTTACGCGTATCTTGTTCGCGTATCATGGTCAACCTGAAATATGAACTTGAGAATACTTAATAAAATATAAAAGTATTCATAAATTAAATGAAATAAACGCATAGTAAGTAAATGGAAACAGTGAATGTCGATTGAACGAATATGGATCACGGACGCCATTAAATATTTATAATTTTATATAGAGGAAGTACTTACACATTTTGGAAAAAAAATCATGTACCAACATTTAAACAAATATTTAAAATATTTTGATATAGGAAGACTTGAACTTGTGATATATTAATTAGTTTATTTATTGTTCTGTAAAGTACATTATTATTGAAATAAAATCGGACAATCTTATAGCGAAAGTTTATTCATCACGAAATCTCGAAAACCGCTTGATGTACAAAGCTGAAATTTGACAGGGAGGTAGTTTATAGTAAACCACTAAGAACTGATTTTGTGATAGGGCCGGATTAAAGAGGCCGGACTAAGTTGCGGCAGTAGTGTATATTTTATATTTATACAGTAATATAATTAAAAACTAACACCATATTTATTTTCAGTTGGTGAATTACTATCGATTTAAGGAAGAGAATCAGGATTTATTTGAAAATGTGTACCCACTGGACCTCCGGCAGATAGGCGACTCAAACGTACTAGCCGTACCTCCGTACCGGGATCAGAATGGAAGGAGACTGCTTATCTACAGAATAGGTATTTTACTAGTACATTACGATAAGCTGAAAATTACAGCCGAGGTGATATTGCAGCTTTAGTAAGGAAGTAGAGGCTGTAATTATCAAAGCGCACGTATGTCATACGACGTTTTATAACACATTTGCGAGGAAACACACTATTTGAAAACGCGTTTGCATCTTTGCCTGTTTTCCTAATGATGAAATTTTGATTTTTTTTGTACAGATAGCGAAGCGCGCACACCACCGTTTGTTTTTTTTAGATAAATGCACCAAAAACAGGCTGTATTACTAATAAAGATAATTAACATTTTTGTGTTTCTGATAGGTACAGATAAATGGTTGACAAAAATAATGTGTAATGCTCATGTTTCGCTCCACCCGGTTATACTTGAGAACCATGCACTCGAAATTGTAGACGAATACATATACCTAGGACATATCTCTGCGTGATCGAATCAGAAATGAGGAGATCCGCAGAAGAACCTAAGTCACCGACATAGCTCAACGAGTCGCGAAGCTAAAGTGGCAATGGGCGGGGCACATAGTTCGAAGAGCCGATGGACGTTGGTCGACCCCCCAGCAGGTGGACTGACGACATCAAGCGAGTCGCAGGTTTTCGCTGGATGCAGATGGCTCAGTATCGTGATGTTTGGAAGTCCCTACAAAAGGCCTATGTCCTGCAGTGGACGTCCATCGGCTGACGTGATGATGATGATGCAAATGTTTAATTAATAAAATTAAAATTATATAAATTAAAATTAAATGACATTAAGTTTACAATTATTTTTTTGAAGCATCAGCAAAGTAGTCTTCTACGTAGTAGTAACATTTTTTTAGATTGCTGATGCCTCTGTCTGTCAGGTTTTGTGTCAAAGATTTTTGGAGGCATATGCAAAATAATTTTGTGAAATGTAGGTACATACATGAAAAGTGAACCTAAAAATCTAAACTGTTTCAGGTTGTTGGGACCCAAAAGCGATAGCGATAGATGATCTCTTCAAAGCTTCGATCTTTGCTATGGAGTTGGGTATGTTGGAGCAACGCACGCAGATCTTGGGCGGAGTAGCTCTGTTTGATCTAGAGGATCTGGGTACCCAGCATGCGTGGCAGATCACTCCGTCGGTGGCCAACAAAGTTATCAAACTTTTGGTGGTAAGAATATCTCTTATTTTCATACTATATCGACGCGTGACCGCCGAATTATCGTAAGCGACACTTTCATCGTAAGCGACAATTTTAGTGTATCAGAAATTTTTAAAGGGTAGACCCATTTTGAACTCAAACCCCCTTATTTGTTAAGGAGTTAATACTACCAAATGATTAGTTTACAGTTAGTAATTTTTATTTTTCAAAATTTTAGTGTAACCAACAGTAACATCTTTTATCGTAAGTGTTAAGTGTTAAGGATTTAATTGAAAATTTTGTAGCGCAAGCGACATTAGTTAATATGGAATACAGGTTATATTTTACTGCCCGGTAAATCCTATTTACCTTTCAGTTTTAGTTATAGGTACATAAGCAGCCTATTTATAAAAAAACACTCAGTGTTAAATAAAAATAATATAAAATTAGCATATTTTTATTGTTTGAGTTAAAATTTACAATTGACATTTTTATCGTAAGCGTTTCAAATCACAATTTCTGTAAAGATAAATTAAAAAATAAAACTACTGTAAAGGTTTTTGTCGGTTACGATAATCCGGCGGTTAAGGGTCGGTTGTCAATGCTCTCTCTGTCAATGAGGCGATGAAGAGTACGTATCCCGTCCTCTCTTCCCTGTGTGATCATTCCCCCTCACCCATCTACCGCAAAGGCGAAGATTGTTCGCTTATATAGACAATGAGCCTATTGTGGTCAGACCTCTGAGTTGACAAACTTTCAGTTTTTATAAAATGTAGACGGTCTCGTTATTGCAGGCTCTCAATCTGATAGCCATTAGGATGCCCGATAGATTATTATCATCTCGATGTGTGGCAAAAAAGGAGGAAAATACTTTAATTATCTTTAACCGTATAGTAGCGTAGTAGTAAACACAAAGTGCATTCATTCACCAATTCCATTCATAAATTCTAATTATCTAGATAAAATCAGGTTTCCGTGGGAGTACGATACTATAAAAGATACCTACTCGTATCTAAGTACGCATTGATTAAATAGTTGACTATAATACTGGGTCGACGCACCCAAATATTTGAAAACTTACAAGAAGAGGCCAATAGCCTCTCAGTTCAATAAGGTCCAGATTTTCAAACAGATCAACGATCTTAAACAATAAGCACTTGTATTGTGCCCATTTGTATATTTTTTTGCTTTTCAGTCACTTTTACATTATTTATGTTGACAATGGTTCTAAGCTCAATAGCTCCACGCTAAAGGGGGCCGGATTCAGTACAGAGAGATTATGGGTTCGATCCCCGCCCATTGGACTATTGTTACTATACCCGATGGTCCGCGCGGAACGGGAGATCTGTAGCGATGAAAGAAAAACCCATGACTGATGCACCTCACTTCCCCACACGCACGACTTCAGACCCGCGCAGGCTGATAATGATAAACATATATCATTAAATACATTACATGTATACATGTATTATGTTACAATACATACATGTAATGTATTTAATGATATATGTTTATCATTATCAGCCTGCGCGGGTCTGAAGTCGTGTTCAGTTAATAGAATTAGTGTTTTATAAAAACACTATACAGAGTGCTCGGGAGCATTTCCCATAACTCTAGGGTTATATTTTTTATGGAAAATTAATTAAAAATGTCTATGGAACATGTGTTATGAATATTTTCGGAGTAAATAATATTTATTTTATAAATAGATCTTAAATTGTGTCCCTTATATCGCATCCTTAATGACTTATTCATTGACAAATATCATGAAGTAGCTTACTAGTGAAGTGCGGAGTGCCAGTTGTAATATCTCGTCGATATCGACAGTCTTATCACTACGATTACGTATTTTAAAATGAAAGGATAGGTTAAAGCGTGTATTACATGGATAGTCGGAATTATTTGAATTACTTTGTATAAAAACAAAAAAAGAAGAAGATGAAATACTTTATTGCACACAAAAATACAGTAATAAAAATTAATAATCCAAACTTAGAATGCAAAGTCGGCCTTATTACTATAAGTAATCTCTACCAGGCTTTTTTTAGTTTATAAAAATGAGTTATACTCCCGAGCACCCTGTATAGATGTATAATTATTTTTTATTATTTCAGTCCAGTTTCCCCGCTACGACACACGCAATACACGTGATCAACCACTCGTGGATATTTGACAAAATGTACAAGATGTTCAAGCCGATGCTGACGAAAGAAATGCGCGCCAGAATTCACTTTCACGGATACGATTTCAGTTCTCTACACAAGCATATACTTCCCGAGTATCTGCCAGAGAGGTATGGTGGGACATGGCCCGATTTCCCCTACACAGTTTGGTTGGACTCGTTGAAGAAAAATGTCACAATCGCTAAAGAGGTTTTGGGATGTGGGTATAAATTTCGCGAGGAAGAAATATGTCCCGAAGTTGTGAGACAACTTAAAGAAGAAGGCATAAAGTTGTCGTGAGATTGAGCAATTAACTATTTGGTTGCTTACGTTTTTTAATTTTATTTTTTGATTAAATTTTTATAAGATTTCATCGTGAGAGCAATTCCTCTTTATCGGTGTAGGTATTCGTCCACCCTCCATTGCATCTACTAAATTGCTTGGCAATACAATAATATGAATTTTATTGAATATATCAAAGAAATTGCTAAGTGTTTTTGTTGTAACAACCTACCTACCGACTTTTTTTGTGTAGGGAAAATTGCAGATTGATAGCTACCTATTTAATGATGTGCCACATAATATTATATTATGAGAATATAGTTAGATATTTATTAAAAAAATATTAATCGAGGCATCTTAGTCAAAATTAGTTAAAAATCTCGGAATTTGAGGAAGCTAAATTTTTGTATAAAACTTTTTACTTTTTCGCATTCTAAAAGTTGTCTCAAAACCTACATATGGTGTAGGGTGTCCGCGTTTATTAAAATTTGAGGAAAAGATCACAAAAAATGATTCTTTCGCTGACATCTCATTTCCTAATTCCCGACAATTTTGAATCTGTGTTTTTACACGTTGAATTGATTTCGAGATAGAGGGTGGAATCCACCACTGGGTATCCCAAATTCCGAGATAAATTTACTAAGATCATTTACCTAACGTCGTGAGTAAATAGACTTTTTAATTTTTTTTGTACCTACATATTGTATATTGTTTTAATCGAACCAGTAAATTAATACGGAGATTGTATGTTATTTAGCATGATTTAATGTAACAAACAAAGATAATTGCAGTTGTTATGGTGATCGTTCAATTACAGAGGTCATGTTGTAGGTACTTTCGCGTCCGTAATTTTGCGTCTAGCAATTATGCCAAAATTTTACGATGCCTAAATGTCGGGGTATAAAATTTTATATCTTAAATAGAGGCATACTTAATATGAAAAATTGTTGCCAAGAGCTCTCGTAAAATTTTCCGTTTCACTTAAAATCATTATGCAATATGTCATTAATGTTATATTTAATTATATGACACTAGCGGACACCCGCGACTTCGTCCGCGTGAAACTCGATGTAAACTTTCAACTACTTCTACCCTACCCTACCCTACCCTATCCTACCCTACCCTACCCCTACCCTACCCCTAACCTACGTTGAATTTTTTCCAGAATTTTCTTTGCTATAAATCTCACGGAGCCCGAGACCTTTCCAACGAATGCAAAACCGTGGAAATCGGATCGTGCGTTCTGGAGTTATAGCGTCAGGAAGGAAATCCCGACTTTTTTAACCGACTTCAAAAAGGAGGAGGTTCTCAATTCGGTCGGTATTTTTTTTTTTTTTTTTTATATAGTAGAATTATTATCAATACTGTATGGTGACTGAATAATAATGTGCAAGGTACATTACACAAACTCATTACATAACATCTTTTATTGTTTTATAATTAGTATTAGGAGAATAGTCTTAAAACATTTATTATTAAGTTTTTAAAATGTTTTTTAAAACTTAATTAATGTAACATGAATTTTATTTTATAAGCTTCGTCAAAAAACCTGTGATAAAAATGGATTCCAATGGTGAATGTGTCATTGTTTTACTTACTCATATTAATTAATGTCATGGTATGGTGCTTAATACTTGTAAGTTATGGATTATGGTGCATGAACTATGAGAAAATGTAGGTATCCCAAGATTGTATTAATGTAATTTTTCATGTTTCTACAACTTTTACCTGTTAATGTTAAGTGAATTATTTCTAAAAATATTTAGATATCGTATCAACGGAATTTTAGCTATGTAATTCTTTTTTAATGCAAACGTTATGTATGAAATAAATAACAATGTTTAATTAAGATGTCTTTTTTTCATACCTAAGAAAAATGTGAAACAGAAAGGCTTTTGACTGGTGGAAGGCTTCGGCCGTGGCTGGTTTCCACCTTTCAGACAAAAACGTACCTCCAAGCGATTTCTTCTTGTACATATGCATGTGTCCATAAGGATTATCCCCCTATAAAAAAACATATAAATAACATCTGTAAAGGATAGCACTATGAATATCCATTCTAAAAAGGTGAGCACGTAAATGAAAGTTTACTATATTAGGTTTTCTCGTGGAAGAAGTCGCGGGCGTGCGCTAGTTTGTGATATATGGAGTAGGTTTGTAGAAGAGGTCTGCGAGTCTACGACCGGCCAGGAATGTACGGATAATATCAAGAAACCCTATGTAACGTCAGCAACCGACGCCAAACAACTAAAAGATTTGTATAAGGTTTCTATTGCCACATTATACGGCATTGGTTTCAGGACAGAACAATTCTCAAAGTATTTTATGAAAAAAATTGAGCGGAAGCATCATCATATTATATACTAATAATAGGTATTATAAAGCTGAAGAGTTTGTTTGTTTGTTTGAACGCGCTAATCTCAGGAACTACCGGTCCGATTTGAAAAAAATACTGGTTTTCTTTCAGTGTTATAGTCCATTTATCGAGGAATGCTAATAGGCTAATAGGCTATTTATTATTCCTGAATTTTTACGGGAACGGGAATCACGCCGGTGAAACAGCGCGGCATCAGTTGGTATACGATAAATCCAATATCTTAGTACCCTTCACACAGGTCTTAAGCTCACTCACTCGTAGTGATGTGTGTATTGTTAAGTATATTTATTTATTTATTTATCATCAATGCCTATAGTAGGCTGAGGGCCTCAATAGCCCAGTGGTAAATGTGCCGAACTCATCCCCGAATAGTCTTGGTTCGATCTCCGCCCATTGGACTATTGTCGTACCCACTCGTAAAATAGTATATTCCGACTAATTTATTTCTAAGCAATAAAGGTAGGTAATTGAACATTTAAATGAAAAAAGGTTTTCTTGAATCAACTTTCCATTAAACTTTATAAAATAATTTACTAAATAATACTAATTAGAAGAAGCAACCATTCCACAATGTTCATGTACATAATATTTATAGCCGATATTTTGTTATTGATACTTTTTAAACTGTTCGTATTTTATACAATCTATCTTTTAGATTGTCTTGTCTCCAATGTCTCTTTGGCTAGTTCTTCCGATATTACCTTTAAGCAAGATGAATAGTCTTTGTTCAATTGTTTACAACGAGGAAACTTATAATTGGATTGGGGTTTAAACAGTTCTAAATT
The DNA here is from genome assembly GCF_947172395.1 of Bicyclus anynana. Classification (NCBI taxonomy): domain Eukaryota; kingdom Metazoa; phylum Arthropoda; class Insecta; order Lepidoptera; family Nymphalidae; genus Bicyclus; species Bicyclus anynana. The sequence goes on along the minus strand of NC_069085.1, from coordinate 5,687,129 downwards.
GTCTGTTTTCTTCTTCGCAATATTATCACATCTTTTATAATTTCGAAATGAGTTAATTAATCGCGCTATAAAACCTTCCTTATTTGATTTGGGAAAAGGAAGAATTTGATGCATAGATAGAGATGAACTTGCATTCTGTTGTAATAAACTTTCTTTTATTTGCAAATTGGACGGTTCTTCAGGACGATCGTTTAAGTTCAAACGATTTTCTGAAACTCCACTTAAGTTACAACAACTTTGAGTACTTTGGCATGACTCTGGCTCTACCAACGTATAATGAACCTTATCTTGAAGTCGTTTTTTAAGAAAAAGTACACTTGCGGTGTAAAAATGATCTTGGTTTTCGGGTTCAGAGAGAGCGAAGTCTAGTGTACTGCCTGTTTGCCACGATCTTAATGATGGATTGCCTTGCATACCTTATACATTTCAGTTATTTCTTTTATTTTCATTTCTAGCTTGTCCTTTGTGTTATTATACAGAATTTACTTACAAAAAATCTTTTAAAACAAGATTTTATAAATATTACCTAAACAAATATATTTTGACTGAAAAACACGTACCATAAAAACGTCAATTTGTCATTGAGTTGCGCGTACAGATTAATTATTTACCTATATCAAAGAGATTTTATTATTTTCAGTACTTTAAACTAGAATTTAGGACCATAGGACCATATTAATTCACTCTTTATGTAGGACTTTTAAATACAATATTTTTTCCTGCTTCGCTCACAGACAAGCAAACGAATATTGCGAATGCAAAAAGGTTAATTTGTAAAAACTGAAAAATATGCTGAAAGAAATATTGACGTGTAATCCAATTTTTCCATTTTTTCCTTCATATACAAGGGAAGGTCGTTGATCTTACCCCTGGGGTCCCTACCCTTTGTTTCTTAAACATTGATGGATCTTTTGCGATATTTCTCCAAATGTTCCGATAGAATACAAATTTTCCTGCGAATAAAAATGATGGATGTCCATAATCTCGTTTTTCTGAAAATTAATAATTTTCAAATGCTGGTAAGGTTTCATTACATTAGGCGAATCGGATCAATGCACCTGAATTACTTTATAGACCGAGAAATAGTTGGTTTTATCTTAGGTAGGTACTCGAAGTCTCGAGGTATATAAGCATGATCATTTACGTATTTTATAGAGTTCATTATTTTTTTTTAACTTCAAAGGATGATATATATTATAAAGGTTTTTTATATTGACCAAGTAATATTTCATTTAAATTTTAGATTTTGGTAGAGTTCCGGTTTTAAAATATCTCTTTATTATTCTCTGCCAATGTTGCTATACCTATTATAAATTTTAAAGCAATGACGCTTATCGCGACGAAAAGTCCTTTCAATTTTGAAGGCGCATATATTAAATTTTATTATAGTGATCTAGCCTTTGTATCTGTACCTATGTACTACACATTTTTTTCTTATTCTTTCTTATAATGTAATTTAATGTATTAAAATTGACATGTACATACAAGCACTTTAAAAAAAAATAATCACGACTAAGCACAGGCCGTGTAAGAGCCGTGATCCAGTGGACCTCTGCCTCCGATTCCTGAGGGTGTGGATTCGAATCCGGTCCGGGGCATTGCACCTCCAACTTTTCAGTTGTATGCATTTTAAGAAATTAAATATCACGTGTCTCAAACGGTGAAGGAAAAACATCGTGAGGAAACCTGCATACCAGTGAATTTTCTTAATTCTCTGCGTGTGTGAAGTCTGCCAATCCGCATTGGGCCAGCGTGATGGACTATTGTCCTAACTCCTCTCATTCTGATGAGAGTTAGGACAATAGTAGTCCTGAAGGGGTGTGGATTTTGATCCTCCTCCTAACAAGTTAGCCCGCTTCCATCTTAGCGTCATCATCATCACTTACCATCAGGTGAAATTGTAGTCAAGGGCTAACTTGTAAAGAATAAAAAAAAATCTAATTATATTTGCAAATCAACAACTTCCACTAATTTCACACTAATGTGTAACGAACTTTAATCAAAGCTAAAGGTCACCGACGTTATAGTCACCTACGTGATATAACGTCGATGAACCTTAGACGAAAACACGGATCCCGTATTTTACTTCAAAGTAATATAACCTCCTGAACCCGGACATATTGCTGAATATAAATATTTGAAACCCCGAAAATGAAGATAAAATTGTTTGTTATTTTACTTTGTTGTATTTTAATCACTTAAGTAGGCGTATAATAAATACAATGCATAAAATAATACACGCTTTTGATGACTTCTCGATTTCTTTTTAGTAGGTATGGTTCACAATTACTACCTAGAGTTTCTGGATTCGATTCCTATTACATTTACGACGAGCAGATGATGAAATGATGATGATGTTGCTTCTTCGAGAAAAACTACCACCATGATATATTATTCTATCGCCAAGGAGTAAGTAGATGATATAGTTGCCAATAAAATTAATTATTGTCATATTGTCGTACCTATTCCTAAAACTGTCTTTACGTCTTATTGGTGGGGAAAAGGAATGTTAATCATATTTTTAATTAGGCTAAGGCGAGAACCTTTACCCTGAAAGATGATGTTTTTTTTTTATTATTTACAATTTAGCTCTTGACTACAATCTCACCTGATGGTAAGTGATGATGCAATCTGAAATGGAAGCGGGCTAACTTGTTAGGAGGAGGATGGAAATCTACACTCCTTTCGGTTTCTACACGTCATCGTACTGGAACGCTAAATCGCTTGGCGGAACGTCTTTGCCGGTAGGGTGGTAACTAGCCACGGCCGAAGCCTCCCACCAGCCAGACCAGGACCAATTAAGAAAATCTCAGTCGGCCCAGCCAGGGATCGTCAGCCGTCAAAAATTGTTTTGTGATATGGTTTTTCCATGCAAAGGACTTTATTGAGAGAGGAGTTGTACCCACTCCTACGCTGCCGTACCATACCAAATATCATATTAAAAAAAAATTCTAAAAATAACTCAATATATTTTATTCAATTTGCCTTTTCATACATTTAGTACAAATACATTTGGCCCTTTCACAGAGATAACAATGGGTCTATAGTCCTAGATAATAATGAAGAGATTGGAGTTAATAATATTCAAGTGTTGTACTGCGAAGTTGAAAGCAGCCGAAAACATTGACCCCGGGGAGCGAATGTTTAATAAACAGCGCCAACTGTTTCAAACAGTTCACTTTTCTTCCTGTTGAACTCCTTCGAATCTGGAATAAAGTGAAGCACTCGGCTGTTTCTGTTTGTATTCATTGTTGTTGCGCATTCCGACTTAATGATTAACATTTTGATTAAGACAATTACGTTCTCAAGATGTTTTTATTGATGACATAAAGATTAATTAATTTACTCCGTATAAAGTTACGTCTTGATTTTTATTTTTTTAACAAACTTTTACATAAGAACACGCACTAAGAAGCACCTAAGATCGCCGATGTCTCTCTTAGTTCGTCATTATCAACCCATACTCGGTTCACTGATGAGTTCGAGTTTCACCAAATTGTCCACCAAGTTGGCCAAATGTGGATTGGCAGACTTCACCCACGCAGAGAATTAAGAAAATTCTCAGGTATACAGGTGTTTTTCCTTCACCGTTCACATTACTGAAAAGATTATGTAGAATTAGAGGTGCATGCCCCAGACCGGATTTGAACCTATACCCTCCGGAATCGGAAACAGAGTTTCTATATAGGTATCCTATCCTAGGTTATATCAATGATATTTACAATATTCCATACGTTTTATGACATTTATGTAGAATTATTAAGATTTTTTTTAAATATGTTTAAGTGAATTGCCGGGTGGTTTGGGTAGGCCAGGGCCGGAGATGGGCATTCTCTTCATGAGCCTTCTTTATATGAGGTAAATCTGGCTAATGCAGGCTCATCGGTCCATTACATGTGTTTTCATATACTATACTCAGAGGCACAACTATCCGCCCACTTTAATATACTCGCGTCATATTAAAGTGGGCGGATAATTGTGCCTCTGAATATATTTTGACTAACCTTTTTATATTAATAAGACTAGACGATACCCCCGCGGTTTCATTCTCGTAGTTCCCGTTTCCATGAGAGTGCATCGATAAAATAGCCTATGACACTCACAAATAACGTGGCTTTCTAGCGACAAAGAATTTTCAAAATCCATCCGTAGATCAAGAGATTACCCTTTATACCACAAACTTTACCTTCTCATAATATTAGTATAGAAAAGGATGATAAGGGAGCTTCACTTTGAAAATTTATACTAAAATCTCCAGCAGAGTAAGGATAATAATTATATTCTCATGTAAATGAACATTGTTCTTTATGAGAATGAGAATAATCTTTTATAGATAATTAAGATAAAACGTGGTTATACGAGTACAACGAATACTTACATAACAGATTAAGCTTTTTATCTATTTCGAAAAAATCTCGCCTTTTTTCGAATTTTGTTAAGTATATTTTATTTCATTATTAACAACTCATATTCCGCTCACAGTTAAGCACGAGTCTCCTCTCAGAATGAGAGTGGTTTGGCCTTAGTCCACCACGATGACCCATTGCGGATTGGCAAACTTCCACATAGTAGAGAATTAAGAAAATTCTCTGGTGTGCAGGTTTACCTTTTGAGACACGTGATATTTAATTTCTTAAAATGCACATAGGTAACTTGAAAAGTTAGAGGTGCATGCCCTGGATCGGATTCGAAACTACGCCCTCAAAATCGAAGGTATAGAGTTCTTATCCACTGGGCTATCACGTCTTTTATTTATGTTGTGTATAATGTGTGTAGCTATGTATAAAATAAGTAGACGTAAAATATACATGTTCGTTCGTTAAAAAAACCAAACAAAAGCAGTGATGACACTAATATATATAATATTTATTAAATACATATTTTGAAGTGATAACTCCAGGAAGGGCAAGCTGCTTCGTAACGTAACGTTACGGCGTCGCTCTCTCTGGCTTCTCTTTCTCTCACGCATACGACAGCAGGTTTATGTTATCACGTCTGTCAAGCATTCTGAGACGCACACGTTTCTTTTTTTTTTTTTCTTAGGCTGGTCCGATATTAAGTAGAATGCCATCTCCTTTAGAAGATTAAAACATTGCAGACATATTCAAGTAAGGCGTCTTACAATACGCTGCTGCGCTCGTCAACCTGAGAGTTGGGTGATACGCCTACTATTGACGAAGAGTCTGTACCTCATTTTACGAAGACGGAAAGTGCTTCTACCATAGGTAAGTACAGTAGCCTAATATAGTTTGGACTGTAATGGCTTTGAAAGGTATAGCTGCAGGTTTCAAGATTCCAGTCTTTCAACCATCCTAAAGCGTATTTTTTCTCGACATAATATCAGGAATCATGTCCCTTTCACTTAGGTCACTTAGGTTCGCGATAAACCTTCAAAAATGACTGTCAAAAGCCAAAATTTAAGGTTTTTTTTTTTTTTTTTAATTCTTTACAAGTTAGCCCTTGACTGCAATCTCACCTGATGGTAAGTGATGATGCAATCTAAGATGGAAGCGGGTTAAATTGTTAGGAGGAGGATGAAAATCCACACTCCTTTCGGTTTCTACACGACATCGTACCGGAACGCTAAATCGCTTGGCAGTACGTCTTTGTCGGTAGGGTGGTAACCACGGCCGAAGCCTTCCACCAGCCATACCTGGACCAATTAAGAAAACCTCAATCGGTCCAGCCGGGGATCGAACCCAGGACCTCCGTCTTGCAAATCCACCGCGCATACCACTGCGCCACGGAGGTCGTCCAGGTATGTTGTATACTTAGAAAATTGAGAATGTAGGTTGTCGACCCGTGAAACTTTCGAATATATAATATGGGCCAAACTCCATAATTGGCTATCGCAGTTACCTATGGTAGAGGCTTAGAATACAGAAAACACCAGGAGCCACGTTCAGCCGTCACTATAAAGCACGCATTGTGTCCAAAAATTGTACCTATATAGCACGTAACACAACACGGCATATGCAGAGTGACAAATCGCTTGTTCGTGAAATTACACCAAAAAAGAGTAATTTCAACGGCTTCATTCCTATGCTCGATCACACGTTCTGGAGTTTTCTGTGTTCCGAGGTTAGGAGTATGTATTTCTATCGCAGACATACGTTCTACTGCCTAACACAACGCTGATGCTTGTGACGGTGGTAGATACGAGTATATTCATAAGCATGGTGGCTGTACATGTTTCAGTTCGACCTTAAAAGGGGACTAAATGTTTTTCGAAGATTTTGTTCACGTGCTCTCAGGAAGAACTCGAATAACCTTTCTTATGCGTATAATGACCTGACATTAATTGCCATTATATTAGCTAAGCGCTATAAAGATCGTTATGATAACTAAAATCCCCGAGAGGCGAATATCTTAGCATTCCATGGATTCACCGTGTGAGTTGGTCCAACGTGTGATAGACTCATCACATCGTTAGAACTCCTCCATTTCAACTCTTTAAACTCAAATTTGAAAGAATTACAACAAGTCAAGAATAAAAAAAAATGCGTGCGTACGAAGTACCTACACATGTCAGAAGTGAAACTTCTTTGGCGAACTAATTTATAAATCCGATTTCCGAGACTAAGAGGAAGGGAAAAAGGAAGATAGGTTAAGAATTTAATTGTCGTTAAAATATAAAAAGTGTTGAAAATTAATGTAAATTATAAATTTAATTTTTTCAATTTATTTCTTTAATATTTACATTGCACGATTTCTCTCTCTCTCGTTCAATCTTTCTCACTATAGCTCTCTCCCACCTCTCACTCCATAGCACTGTGCGTGATACGACGTTCGCTGTCTCACTTTTTCTCTCCATCTTTCTCACTTGCTTGCTCCCTACTCTCACTCCACGGCAAGTTGCTTCATGCTACGTTCGCCCTGTCTTACTCTCTCAATCGGTCTCGATCGCTCTATCTCTCTTTTTCGACTCTTCCGTTGCATACCGGCGTGACGTTACATCTGTAAAAATTTTACCCTCATGCGCCTAAAACGTTTCACTTCAAAAAAAAGCTAAAATTAATATATGAGCACCATCGAGTACGTTTGGTAGTTTATCTACGGTTACAAAATAATACAATTGTTTCTACAAATACAGCTGTCAATTTTAATAAAACTAATTAATTCATTAATTCAAAACGGCCGTCACATCGCGCGTCTAACGTACTCATACGGTACGAGTAGGTCTAACAACTTATGGCACTCCTTTGATATCCAACATCTTAATAGGAAAGGAATGAAATTCTCGGAAACGTTACACGTGTTTATTAGAAAATCGTGAAATAAATACCTTTCTGTCGTTGAACCTCCAACTTTTAATCGAATAGTCTGAATTCCTTTAAAAAAGAAACATTTAATGGGCCATTTCTTTTTGAATACTACAAAAAGCCCCGCGATATAACTCGCATAGTAGACGTTCTATATAAATATAGCTTAAGACACTCAAAAAATAACGTGGCGTTCTATTAGTAAAAGAATTATCAAAATCGGTTTTATAGATCTAGGGATTACCTGCAATCTCACAAACTTTACCTGTTAATAATATTAGTAAATATGAATGTTTTGATTAACTTTTTAACTAAAGGAAACGCCGTTGCTAGGAGCCTTTTTTTATTTTATGGTAAGTGAAAATGCAATATAAGATGGAAGCGGACTAACTTGTTAGATGTAGGATAAAAAATCCACACCCCTTTCGGTTTCTACACGACATCGTACCGGAACACTAAATCGCTGGGCGGTACGTCTTTTCCGGTAGCAAGTTACCATCCAGCCACGGCAAAAGCCTCCCACCACCCAGACCTGGACCAAATAAGAAAACCTCAACCAACCCAGCCGGGGATCGTATCCAGAACCTCCGTTTTATAAATCCAATGCACCACTGCGCCACGGAGGCCGTGAAAACCTGTGTAGAGATATACTTTTCGCTTTTAATATCAGTGTGATATTACTTTCCTGAATCTCTCTACTGTCGATTGTTGGCAGCTAAATTAAACTTCACAAAATAGTAACTCCACGTTAAGGCGACGCTCGCGCGGAAGTAATAGGGCAGGTTCAACACAGTTCAGAGCTCCAGAGACGATTCGTGACCTTTAACCCCGAGTGACACGCACTGCAACGCTCTAAGCCGTAGACGGGGGTAAATACTGGCTTCAAAGGTTGATTAAGAGTACTGTTTTAATTTCCGATGGATTAAGTGTTGTTGCCTTTGTGTACCATGTTTTTATTATAACTAAGCTTTGTAATAAATTCTAATAGCGTTCTGTTTAGATGTCTGCAGCAAACAATGTGCTTAGAATGTATATTTACTGTCTCGTTTTGTTTATTTCGTCTGGAACGTCCAGTGTTTGAATCACGGAGGCAAAAATCATTTATTGTAAGCCTAGATTCGAGAAGTTGGAGAGAGGAACATAACCTCCAAGTCAGGATTAGCCTAGCGTATAGGCTAATCCTTTATGCTAGGAAATGGCGGCATCGCCACGTTACAGGAAATTTCGTTATTTTCATTTTAACTCAAAATTATTGAACCGATTTTTATGAAAATTCATTGGGACTAATCTGGAAGTATATATTCTTTCAAACAAAAAAAGATTTTTTAAAATTGGTTAATAAATGACGAAGTTATGCGGTAACAAACATAAAAAAACATACGCGTCGAATTGAAAACTCCTTTTATTTTGAAGTCGGTTAAAAATAGAATTAATGTCATAGGCTGCTGGTGAATATCTGATAGTATGTATCTAGAGGACATTTTGTCAATTGATTCGTCGTTTATTTTAATAGTTTGATATTAAAGACCAAAATAGTGAATTCACTATTTTGGTCTATAATACAAATTATTATAATTAAGGCCAGCAGATCTCTAAACGTGACAGTGACTATAGAGGAAGTGAAAAATAGTGAATCTGTGATTACTGGCATTTTGTGTGCACTAACATTCTGCGTGACAATCATGTTAAGACAGGACAACATGATAACCACTGGTTTTCGACTTTCAATATCGTTACTATTAATTTATATTGAAGATGGATGGAAATTTCATTAAAACTCCTGTGGTCCTGTGTTTGTTTCCCAGCTCTGACTAATTAGTAAGCAGTTTAATGGCCCTTATCCAAACAATTATTTCAATGAGAAATATATATGACAAGTTCAGAACTTGCAAGTTACAGGTTAAATTAAAATTGTCTTTCATCAGTCTTTGCTGATACTGCGTGTAACTTTACTAATTAAGGAAGAGTACGTTAACAATATGAGAGGAGTTTACGGAGGTTAACAACTTCAGTGTACAAATGGGGTGCCTTTTATTGAATTATATGTTACCGCAAATATACAATCTACTTGACAAATATCGTCGCTTTTTAGATAAAAGGTCGAACCCCAAAATATGGGGCACAAATAACAGCGGGCCGACGACCTCTTCGAGGGTTTTAAAAGGAAACTTTTTATAGAAATATGACTTGAGAAATTTTGTAGATATTAAGCCGCTTTCAAAAATGCTTCAATGAAATATGCCGATTGGTATAAGTGATTTCTTGCTTTTTTGCCAATTTTCCGTTAAGCAAATAATGAGTATTTTTAACTTTCTTTATGTTGATATAGTAAACATATCTATTTACGAAAATATGAGTCTTTTAAACTCAAGTTCTATAGTTGTAGAGGATAGTTATGAACGTGTAAAAAGTTTTTCTCAATATAGTTTGAACCGAAACTGTATCATAGCCGTCCGATTCAGGAATATTAATGAATGGTCCGGTCTAGTCATTGTATTCCTAAGCACTGAGAAAATTGAAAAACGAAAGAAATCCTTGCACAAACTCCGGACAGTAAGTTGAAACCACATATCGGTCATCATCATCAGGTACATAAACCAAAGTGTAAAAGACGTGATCATGCGGTTGCCCAGTACATCTATCTATCAACCCATATTCAGCTCACTGCTAAGCTCGAGTCTCCTCTCAGAATGAGAGGGGTTAGGCCAATAGTCCACCACGCTGGCCCAATGCGGATTGGCACACTTCACACACGCAGAGAATTAAGAAAATTCTCTGGTATATGCAGGTTTCCTTACGATGTTTTTTGCGATTTGAACCACTCTCAGTAACTCCATCATTAACCGATCGATGAGACAACTATAATAAGAACAGTATAAATCGGGACTGAGACAAATTTAATTGATTTAAAAATAGCAGTCAATTACGCACTTGATCTAAAATTTCCAGACACTTATTTGTTGTCATAAGACGCTTCTACGGAATGGGACATTCCACTGCTGTAATAGATTTTAATTCTAGGATATAACTACTATCATATTAGGTATATTTTGGTTGATTATGTAATCGTTTTGTGCTGATTTTAAACCAATAACTTTAATTCTATGTAGCAAGTAAAACGGAGTCATGCGATATTGCTTTATTGTAACATCCGTGTAAAAGAGGAGTATCATATTTTTGCCTTTAAATGGAGCGATGGCGGTATTAAGTTGTATTATAGCGTTGAGTTGTAATTTACGACTAAATTTAGAATTGGACGTACGTAGTGTTTTTAAAGTTCGTCGAAAAACTTCTGAAAGTATTTTTAACATTTACATGACGCGTGAAAAACCGCATAAACCATTACACAGTTCACTTTATAGATTAATCATTAATTTAGTGAGGTGTAGAATAATTTGTTTGTTTTATCAGTGTAGCTTTAATAGTGTAGGTACTATTTAAAAGATTACTACTAAGAAATAATATATCACGAGTAATATGTATAATTTTCCTAAGAAAATTTTGTTTGGTTGTCTATTTTTGGTCAAGAACAAAATATTATTATTATCGATGATTAAAGACAAGTAAATAAAAAATCACAGAATACTTTTTAAGTTATATTCACTCAGAAAGCTTAGAAAAGCTTAAACATCCCCCTCAAACGATATTCTAACTAGGTTAACTATGTACTTCTACGATAGACTTGTACCTATTTACGAGTATCAGGAACTGGCAGTGCAAGTTACGAAAAAAAATTAAATTTATTATAGGCAGGTAATTAGTTTTGAATTAAAATTTTGAAATTAAACCATTGGAAGCTGTTGTCCAAAATACAACTCACCTCAGATATCATCATCATCATCATCATCATTATCAACCCATATTCGGCTCACTGCTGAGCTCGTCCACCACGATGGCCCAATGCGGATTGGCAGACTTCACACACGCAGAGAATTAAGAAAATTCTCTGGTATGCAGGTATCCTCACGATGTTTTTTCTTCACCGTTTGAGACACGTGATATTTAATTTCTTAAAATGCACACAACTGAAAAGTAGGAGGTGCATGCCCCGGACCGAAATCGAACTTACACACTCCGGAATCGGAGGCAGAGTTCATATCCACTGGGCTATCACGGTTACAATACCTAGGATATACATATACGTAGGTATTTTGAGGATATAGAAGGAGAATATTTTAATACAGACGTCTGGTTCAATGTAGTAAGCATCATGGTTTAAACGGTCAAGTGACAAGTCTACGTACCTATGTATCGTATAATAACGTAGAGTGCTAAAGCAAACATTATATGGTGAAAATAAACTTTTAACATTCCGAAATAGGGTTTTAAAATGACTTTTTTCCACTGGAAACGGAAGTCAATGAACTTATTGGTATGTATCGGAGATTTCATCCTCGAAATGTTTTTATCGATCGGAGGAAGGAATCTTTTTATTGACCCAAAAAAATACGTTTGGAAAATTTTATCGGTTTCATTTGCGCTTTTCTCATGACTCTTTATCGAGTATTTTCATCTATTTGCTTAGTTAATAAGAGGAATATTTATTGCTCCGGTTTTCCTCCATTGGGTGCGAGAATGGAAAGAAACGAAGGTAATATGGAAAGATTAACGACCGCAGAGCGACAGGCGCTGCCGCCAGTCAATTGAAAACCTTTATTACACGCCTATAATTAGCTCTTAGAGAGCCTGTGATGGCCAGATCTTCATTATTTTATATAAAAACTGAAAGATTTACAGCTCATTCACTTATCATAGGAAATTGCCCTCAATATCTAATTATAAATTAAACAAAGGTGACTGACTGACTGACATAGTGATCTATCAACGCACAGCCCCAGCCATTGAACGGATAAGGCTGAAATTTGGCATGCAGGTAGATGTTATGACGTAGGTATCCCCTAAGAAAGGATTTTGATAAATTCCACGCTTAAGGAGATAAATAAGGAGTGAAAATTTGTATAAATCTTCTTAGATTTACGACTTTTTAAACTGAAAAGATTGGAGCTAAGTATGATGAAGACGTTCGCTTAAATAGGATTTTGATACATGGGAGAAAAATCCTTAGTTCCCGCGAGATTTGTGAAAAACTGAATTCCACGCGGACGTATCCATCCGTTAGTTCCAATTCCAAGTATAAAACTTTTTTTATATTTTCTACGGGATATCATACGAAATTCTAGAATTGTTGTACGTGACAACACACAACAACAACAACAACGAGTGTCCACGACACAGCTAACCGACCCACCCTATTATTTAGCGACAAGCGCCTGACTGGTGATGTTTCTTGCAAAAGCAGCTCAGTAAATCACAGCAAAAATATACTGCTTATTTTTTTTTAAAGTAACGCAATATTTTTTCCATTGTCAAAAGAAAATATTTGAAACTATTCAATTATAATATTATGTTTATCCAACAAAATTTTTCGTCACAAAACTTCAAAGGCAAAAAGTTTACGATGTTTATTAGACAAATAGGTGCACTTTTTATCATCCGGTAGAACTGAAATGGATGCTTAAAATAATCGAGGTAAGTGATGAATGTTGGCCTTCATAATGGCCTAGAGACGTCAAAAAACGATCGGTTTATAATTGAGCAATGGTTACTCTGTATTAGTCCTTGTTGATGTATCCAAATGTGTGGCCTTTTTCCGGAAGCGCACTATGCTATTGAGCCAGACAACATTACGAACGCTGTTTATCATAATAACTCTTCAGCTTAATTTCTATAGTGGTCATATTTACGGATGCTAAATTGATTTTAATGATAAAGTAAAGTGTATAATATCTCTGGTTTGGCTTGGTATACTACCTAATAGTAAGGTTAATAGACAGGTGTTTGAAAAGCGCAGAGTGCTAGCAAAACAGAAACAAAATTATAAAATAAAAGTTCATTACATTATCATTTCTCTATGAGTGGTTGCTAAGCAATAATTTGTTGATAAACGGATTTCTATTCCACACTCATGTTTATAATCTATACTTATAATAAATCTGTAGAGAGGTCAATTCTGTACATGAAATATATTTCCAAAATAACTATCAGGGGGTGATTAGTGATCGATACTGTTGCCAAAAATGCAATCAGTAAAATTTTTGTCTGTCTGTCTGTCTGTCTTTCTGTCTGTCTGTCTGTATATTCGTTATAGAAACAAAAACTACTCGACGGATTTTAATGAAACTTGGTAAAATTATTCTTCATACTCCTGGGCAGGTTATAGTATACTTTTCATCACGCTACGATCAATAGGAGCACAGCAGTAAAGGGAAATGAAAGGAAAACGGGAGAAGTTACTCCATTTTAAAAGCTTGCGTTACGTGGTAATGTAGGGGTAGAGTAGAGTAGGGGAAGGGTGCGGTAGGGGTAGGGTTGAGTCCCTACTCATCCCCTGTACAGTGGGGTAGCTGTAGAGTGGGAGTAGGGTAGGTAGTAGTAGCTAGTATTAAATAATTTAACAACGCGTTTCAGCTGAGCCGACGTTTTTTTAGTTTTTACATGCAAATTGCATTTTGCAATTAGCTTACTATTAATATACTTCCAGGGGTAGAATAACTACAAATATTTACTCAGATTGGGTACACCATTGTGCTTAGAGCACAAATGTCCATGTGGGAAAGAGGTGAGTAAATTTGGAATCCACAGGCTTTCATGCCAAAGGAGTGGCGGTAGGCTATTTCGGCATGGCTCTCTTAACGACATAATAAAAAGGGCTCTTGCCACCATAAATATTCCTGCGCTAATCGAGCCGTTAGGAATCAGTCGGGATGATGGTAAGAGACCTGATGGATTGACGCTGGTTCCCTGGGAAATGGGGCGGGCCCTAATGTGGGACGCTACATGCGTCGACACATTAGCACCGTGTCATATCAGGGAGACAGAATCAAGACCGGGAGCCGCAGCAGAAAAAGCTGAAACCGGTAAGTGGCTCAAGTATGCCTCTCTGACAGAGAGTTACATATTTGTACCTTTTGCCGTGGAGACCCTTGGGCCATGGAGTCGCAGTGCCAAAAAATTTTTCCGTACCATTTCACCGCGGCTAGTTGCCTCGACTGGTGACAGAAGGGCTGGCTCATTTTTTGCGCAAAGGATCAGCCTGGCTGTCCAGCGCGGAAATGCAGCCAGTATTCTTGCCACCATTCCACGTGGGCATGATTTGTATAGTTATTAGGATAAGTTAGCTTAAGTTCCCTATTGTATTCTTTCTCAATAAAAAAAAAAAAAAAAATATTTAGGTAAGTTAATTTGATTATACTTTTTCAAAATTACTACGCGTTTTTCAAAAATATAAATCACAAATGAAAATAACAACATGTACCTACATAAAGCTAACGTAAAGATTTCCTCGTAACCTAGGGTAAAATTTTCCCATTTTCCAGACAATAATGAAAGATACACAATTACCTGTTTATACTAAATTTATTCACTTCACATTTTGTTTTATATAGATAAAACACACACATATTAAAATTAGTATTAGTATGGTAGGCATACTCAAAAGAACGCCATCTTATAAAAAAATTACAATTTAGAATTTTTTCTTTTTCTTTCCGTTCTTTGGGATTATTTTTTATTCAAGTATTGAAAATCTTTATTCATTTTTTTAAAGCAAACAAGACATAAAATATTTAAATTCGTCAATTTAAGATTTTTATAAAATTATTACGTTATTATGTAATAATAATAACAAACTTCAAGACGAATATTCATGTTACGTTTTTTTGAAAAACATTTTAATAACGCTGGTTGAATAAGAAACTATTGTTGCGAGAGACCATAGTAAAGCTAACGATTGTGACTCGTCGAAGTAATTTACTCATATAAAGGCTATACAGACGACCCGATAATTGGCAGGCAGAAATGGTTGAAGGTTTGTTTGTAGATATATTTCTTACATAAAACTCTACAGATTCAACGATTTTATACAACTAGATATGGCACTAGCGCGTCGAAACTTAGGCGAAGAAAGTCACTCAATTGGCTTCCTTTCATATGCTCGCATAGTAAACAACTAAAGCTATTTGAGCATAATAATAGGCACCTAAATATTGCCGAGTTGTGTGGTCAGGAAGTGCATAAAAGTAACATAATTAGATAATGTAAACCGTAGACTTTCAGGCAGTACGTTATAGTCTGACAAAGTCAATAATCCAACACTGCCCGGATTAAGTACCGAGATTCGCAGAACGTGTTATTTGTTTCGGCCTAGAAAACAGTCGCAAATGAATCTACTTGTGTTAATTAACAACACTTTGTCAATGCTGTACTATTTTCACAATGAAGGCGATCAGTAATTAAAACAAACGCGCGAATATTCCGGCTAATATGATATGCCACCCATTGCCAAAACTACGCGACTAGTGTCGTACCGCAACACTGTTTATCTATTTACCTTGGCTGAGTTTGTTGTGGGCTCTTCTCGGACCAAGGCGCGTTTGGAACCCTCGTAACTTTAGTTTTAAGTATTTGACTATTATTACCACCATTAAATTAAATTAAATTTTGACATAATCTTGACCTTTCAAAAGTGCTTGTAAAGTAAGTAAGTGTAATGAATTTTGACTTTTGACTTTTATTATTTTTGCACAGTTCTTGATTTCCCATGAATAGATAGAATAGTAAGAAAAGCTCTTTTTTTAGTACAGATAAAAAAAACTCCTGAAAATAAAATTGTACGATCGGGGAATATTTTTACCTTTCACCGCCTGGAACAAATTTCTTTTTATTAAAAAATCAAGTATACAAAATAGAAAATTATAAATAAAAAACAATGCCTTGAATCATTGAAACTTTTTTCGAGTAATTATGTAAAACCATTCTAGTCAATTTTCGTTACTTGGTACTGTTAAGATTGAGTGGGTGTTATGCTTTTTTCTGACAAATTATGCTAGTTTACTCCACTGAAAGCCGCATAAACGAAAAGAGATGGTCCATTTCAGGTCCAGTCTGGTACCCCGCATCATTAAAATTTAAAAAATACAAGGATTTTATTTAAATTTATTAAAGTGACTAAAACTAACAAAATAAAAAGAAATAAATAAAATAAAAACCCAAGTTTTTGAGTTATATCAAGATGGCGCCCATAGAGCAACTATGACATGACAATTGACAACAAACGTCAAATCGATTACTGTAATGAAAACGTCATGAATCCACCATTATTACCCATAGTAATGTTGGAATTCTTGGAAGATAATGAATATTATTTCGTTGGAATCAAAGTAAATTCGTAGATTTGTATAATCAAGAATAGTTGAAAAAAATATCTTCTTTTATTTCCGCTAGGGTACAATGACTGGACCTGGGCTCCATATAATTTTGGACCATCTCCTTTGTTTCAATAACGTTTAAACAAATAAACATCCCATACACAAGTTTTTGTAAACGATTATCTACAAAACAATTATTTAGCTTAATTAAAAAAAAACGTTTGTCCGCAATGTACTAGACTGTTAAAACAGTCTGCTAATGATGATAAATAATGATAAATAAATGTATATACTGACAAAACATCACTATCTAGCATCAAAGTAAGCATAGGTTGTGTTATGGGTGAGTACTATAATGATGACGTCACATAGGTACGCAACACCATTCCGACATGAGAATTTCTTACAAGAAATTTTTTCTCAGTTCGAACCCAGGACCTCGTGATCCAAAACCACATAGTCTAACCACTGGTTAACGAGGTAATACGTGGGCAGCAAAATTCTTTTAAAGAATAGTTTCAATGTTGGTACAGACATACAATCTTACAAGAGTTTCATTTATATATTTACACTTGAAGGTTGCAACTCTTGTGCGTGAAACGTGGCAACGTTATTGTTTTTCTTTCAATCTGATCGTGAATGACTTCAATGACTCACTTTTCTCAGCATTTCGTGCGTGGTTCCGCGAGTGAAATCGTTATTTGCGCTGTTTGTTTTGAATTTTCATTTCTTATAAAATAATTTTGAAGACAACATCTTTCGCTATTAGACTACTTGAAAGCGTGTAAAGTGATAGTCCTCTGCTGTAGAAACTATAACTGAAGACTAAATCCTACTAATATTATAAACGCGAAAGTTTGTGTGGATGTTTGTAACTCTTAAACGCCGCTACTACTGAGCCATTTGGCTGAAATTTAGAATGGAAATAGATTTTACTCTGGATTAACACATAGGTTACTTTTTATCTTAAAAAATATCCATGGATTCCCGATATTTGCGAAAATCTGATGATTTTGATGGTATGAATGTTTGTTACTCTTTCACGCCTCGGCTTCTGAACCGAATTACCTGAAATTTGAAGTAGAGATAGATTATAGTCTGGATGAACACATAGGCTACTTTTCATCCCGGAATTTGTAAAAAACTGAATTCTACGCTGACGTTGTCGCGGGCGTCCGCTAGTACAAAATAATTCTGAACAAAACAACATCTTGCGCTGTTAGACTATATGAAAGCATGTAAGGCTGATAGTCCTCTGCTGTGGAAACTATAACTGACGACTAAATCACTTTTGTTCATAAAAATAATAGTTTTAAATAATAATTATTACCAACTCTATTAAGAACAACCTTGTTCGATGAATTCAATAAAATTTAATACTTTTAATTTTCTAGACCGGTTTCCTTAAATCTATGGTCAATGGTGTTTTTATATATAAGTTCGCGTGGTTATACTTGTAGGGAAATCACTATTTTCAGTAGAACCTGCATTTCAAACCGGTGTTAGAGTCTCTAGAATAGTCTCTACAACTTGACGTTTAAATATTTAGCTTTTGACGTATAACTATTAGACATTTAGATTAAAATAACGAGAACCGTTTTAGCCACTGGGCTTGAAGGTCATATCCACTGGGATATGAACTTTGCCTTCGATTCGGAGGGCGTATAGGTACGAATCCGGTCCGGAGCACCGCTAACTTTTCAGATATGACGTACATATTAAGAAATTAAACATCATATGTCAAATCAGTGATGGAAATCGTGAGGAAACCTGCTTATCTGAGAATTTTCTTAATTCTCTACATGTGTGAAGTCTGCCAATCCACATTGGGCGTGGTGGACTATATTAGTCTAACCCCTCTCATTCTGAGAGACTCATGCTCATCCAAGCCAAGTGTGGATTGTTAATGATGATTATAAGGTTAAAATAAACCCTTTAACAGTTTTCTAGTTTATATATCTAATTTTGATAATTACATCATCGAATTAAAAACCACTTTAAATCATTAAAAGTTCTTACCCTACCAAGTCTATATATCTTAAAAACATGCAAATTTGTAAGGAAATCCAGATTTATTTCAAAAATTTAATGACATGCCATGAAAAAATAAACTAAGGAGCGCGCGCTTAATTTGAACTTAGTACAGTCGAAGTCAAATTAAAAAATGCACAGTATTGGCCCGCACAAAATGTGCATTTAAATATATAAAAAATTACCGCAAAGCATTAAAGAAAAAGAAAACATTAATGAGTTTTTAACAACATTAAAAATCTTTTTTGCTTGAAAAAGTATATTATAAAAAAAAATGACTTTTTGACCGAAAAACTATAAATCCGCCTCTCTACATATGTTAAGTTAATTAATTTACTTAAACTTTGTAGTTACAACACCCTCATAGGGTTCCATTTGTAATAATTATGACATTTTATCTATGACATGTGTTAAATATTTTAATGGAAATGTCGTCGTCGTCGTTATCAACCCATATACGGCTCACTGCTAAGCTCGAGTCTCCTCTCAGAATGAGAGGGGTTAGGCCAATAGTCCACCACGTCCTGGCCCAATGCGGATTGGCAGACTTCACACACGCAGAGAATTAAGAAATTCTCTGGTGTGCAGGTTTCCTCACGATGTTATCCTTCACCGATTGAGACACGTGATATTAATTTCATAAAATGCACACAACTGAAAAGTTGGAGGTGCATGCCCCGGACCGGATTCAAACCCACGCCCTCCGGAATCGGAAGCAGAGGTCATATCCACTGGGCTATCACGGCTCTTCTTCTTTGTCGGTAGGGTGGTAACTAACCGCGACCGAAGCATCCCACCAGCTAGACCTGGACCAATTGAAGAAAATCTCAATCGACCCAGCCGGGGATCGAACCCAGGAGCTCCGTTTTGTAAATCCACCGCGCATACCACTGCGCCACGGAGGAGTTAAAAACTCGAAAACATAGTTTATGGAAGGGCTGCCTTAATTTAACCAGGTGCAGTATTTTGTATATTAGTAGGCAAGCGCACATGTTATCGATAAAACAAAAATAACTCGCGCCAAACATCAACATCTTAATATCATTTCCGCGAAGCTCAGCGTTCATAAATTCATGATTATTTAATTAAAATAATATTTTGTTTTCACTGATTCCTGAAATGTGTTGTTATTGGCAAAACCTATTCATGGTATCAATTGCGTATTACATTGCGCTTTTGGAAGATATTCAATATTCTGTAATATACTCGTACTAGGTATATATTATTTGCGATTTTCTTTTTTCCAACTATTCAATATTTTTTATTATGATGAGTCGAATATCTTAGCATTCCATGGATTCACCGTGCGGGTGCCGGGTCCATCGCGTGGTAGAGAGAAAAACACAAAGCAATGTCCAGGACTTGTGACTACAGGATGTAGGGTTAAGGAATTCCTTGACGATCGATCAACACTCCCCTTCTCTGCTCGTGTTGTTCTCCCTACCTATCGAAATTTGGTAAGATCCTATTAAAGCAGCTTTGGATACTCGTTCTAATATAGAACTAGCTAATTAACTAATTAGCTAGCTAATATAGATATTTAGTTTATTTAACGTATTACTGCTAATATGCTAACAGTAACAAAGAATCTGCTTGGTTTGGTCCGTAATTTTTTTTTCTCTCATTTATTTATTCTTTTTTTTAATATTTAAAAATGTTATACATTTAAAATATACATAACACTATTAAACACTTATAAGAGAATGGCTACAGACAAAAGTACGGGTTGTCGTTGTTACGAAATCGTCCTAATTATAGTTCTTGTTTTTGTTTTTTTTTAATCTTTACAGACGTCCCTAATATTTTTGACGGCCTCCGTGGCGCAGTGGTATGCGCGGTGGATTTACAAGACGAAGGTTCTGGGTTAGATCCCAGCTGGGCCGATTGCGATTTTCTTGATTGGTCTAGGTCTGGCTGGGAGGCTTCCGCCGTGGCTAGTTACCACCCTACCGGCAAAGACGTACCGCCAAGCGATTTAGCGTTCCGGTACGATGCCGTGTAGAAACCGAAAGGGGTGTGGATTTTCACCCTCCTCCTAACAAGTTAGCCCGCTTCCATCTTAGATTGCATCATTACTTACCATCAGGTGAGATTGTAGTCAAGGGCTAACTTGTAAAGAATAAAAAAAAAACAATATACTACCGGTTTCCATAGACGTCCTACGTAAATTAAACGCTGATGAGTGATGCTTTTAATCAATGTCGTGATTAATGTCACGAGGAGCCATATCCGATGATGATGAAATTCTAGATAAGAATACAAAGTCTATTCCTCGGCTATCAAGGATGTTTTTATAAATAAGATTTAATTTCCGCGTTAACAGTTATAAAGTCAGGTGTTTATGTTTCGTTCGTAGGAGTGGCATTGAGACGGAAACTAATTTCTAATGTCAGGGAGATTTAATTATTAATAATGACTGTTGAATATATCAAAACAATGCTTTTCGTTATTATTTTGGGTAAGGAAGGAACACAATAATTAATTGTGTTCCTATGTTACAAACAAGGTTAGATTGTAAGGTTGATATAAAAACGTAACACCCAAAAATACTACTTTTATCAAGAACAATGATTTAACTCGCATTGTGTGTGATTAATTTTATAGTATAGGTTTTCTTAGAAATAGTAATTCGTATAACAGTTTTTTTTAATTCAATAACACATTTACGTTAAAGTACTGTGTGCCTGTGTGGTTAGTTAATAATTATTATAGGGTTAATTTTCGTTCAAAGTAGAATAATGTTTTTCTTAAGTAAATATGTTATTGAAAATGATTATATATTGTTTGTATGTAAGCTTACCTAGAATACATGCTTACCTAATTACTGTATAAGATATAACTTCAGTGAAGATTAAGATATGGAAGCCGATTAAACTGCCTTACATTAATATATTCAGGCATGGAAGGACTGTAAAAGTCACAGTTGACGTACTCGTAAATCAAGACTTTTTCCTGTTGAAATTTCCCATCAAACTAAATCATATGCTGGCCATCCACGGACTGATATATCCACATGTCTACAGTGCTGCTGGCATGACGTCTGGTAAAACTCATTGTGTGTTGGTCGCGATGAGCATGACGGCTGGACTTGAAGCAAAAATCGTGACCAACACAAGATGAGTTTTACCGGATGTCAACCAGCAGCACAGCAGGCATCTGGGTATATCATCATATATAGTGGCCAATAGATTAAGCCTCCACGGCTTAGAGAGAGCCGTGATAAACCGCGCGGCGTCAGCTAGTGGCTTAATAGTTATGATTGATGCAGGTGTCTACTGTCTACCCGAATGAGCTAAGACACAAAGAACTGAACAACAACATAAATAACAATAATCATAAGAAACAATAATTCATTTCATATGTTCAACATATCTCCAAATGATGTTTACTATTGAGAGCATCGCCGTGGCAACAATAACGGTAGGGCGTCATAAATCAGATCAGCTATAACTGTATCGTATCCGCGACCCACGTCTCCACGTGCAAGATGGTGCAACGCTTGAGCGGGTACGTCGCCATCTCATCGTCTTGAAGCAAATATTTGAAACGCCTTTGCACGTCCGCGATGAATTTTTTTAAGGCCTGTGATATTGTTAGCCCATTTTCTGATAGTGTAAGTGCCGTAGTCTCTTTAATCCTCCTGAGCAACGTCACAGTAACGACTTTCTAAGGGCATCTCCTTTGAGACTAGAATCTCGGGTTAGAGAGCCGTTCGAGAAGGGTGTTTTGGCCTGAGTATATTAATTCGAGCGTCCCTGAGATCGTGAGTTAAAAAACCCACGTCTGGGTGACATCAGATATCGGAGATCTCTTTTTTTTTTATTCTTTACAAGTTAGCCCTTGATTACAATCTCACCTCATAATAAGTGATGATGCAATCTAAGATGAAATCGGGCTAACTTGTTAGGAAGAGGATGAACTCCACACCCCTTTCGGTTTCTACACGACGTCGTACCGGAACGCTACATCGCTTGGCGGAACGTCTTTGTCGGTGGGGTGGTATCTAGCCACGGCCAAAGCCTCCCACCAGTCAGGCCTGGACCAATTAAGAAAACCTCAATCGGTCCAGCCGGGGATCGAACCCAGGACCTCCAAATAATTTCATGTCATTCGAGGGTTTTTCAAAATTTTCAATTTTATGTTATTTAAAGACCCGTGTTACTGTTAGCCCCACAGAAAATACAACGCATGCACTTCTAACTATTCAGTTGTGTGCATTTTAAGAAATTAAATGTCACGTGTCTCAAAAAACCTGCACACCTTTGAATTTTCTTAATTCTCTACGTGTGTGAAGTCCGCCAATCCTAATTGGGCCAGTGTGGTGGATTTAATAGTCCAGCACCCTGGCCGAATGCCCAGCTAATCGCATTATTTTCACCGTTTAAGGACTCGAACCCAGGCACTCAAGATCCGTAGTAGCATAGACTCGCCACTGAACTATCGAGGCAGTTAATTAATATTAATGTTAAGAAAAGTAATCTTTCTGTGAGATGATATCGCTCATTGTGTATTTCCCGTATTTTACGCAAACATTCTTTGGAATCAGTATGCGGAAATGTCGAAATGAGTTGTCCCATTTCGACACTTTTAGAGACTTGAAAATTGAAAAAATGTCAGTAAATGAGCCACTGGATTAGTTGTTGTTAAAACATCACTGCCTGAAATATTAAAAAAAAAAACAAAATATATCGTCACGCAAAATTAAGACATCCATACAATGAATGATTGACATGACAGACAAAAGTATGCAAATAAATTAAAATTCTTCGCTATTTTCCATTAAACGGACTAATGCGAAACTAATAAGGAATCACAGAGTATGTGATAGTTTCTTAATAGTATTACGTAGTAGTCAAATAACAGTACAAAAAAATTGTACTTTTAATTGGACAAATGTGTTAAAACATTTTCATCAGTTTTAGTATTTATTCATTTAGATTTAGACTGTATTTCTACTTTTATTTTCTAACGATACAATGAACGCGAAACTTACATGAATCTTGTAAAAAAAATACTTAGTTTTGGTATATAGTTAAAAGTGTAGCAAAAGTTTAACTCTGCAAATAAGGATGGTAGATAATATATTAATATCGAGGAATATGCATACCTACTCGTAGGTAGGTATAAGTTACTGAACGGACCTAAAAATTAACCCATATTTTCTCCTCAATCTCTCTATGTGATTCAAAATGACGATAAGGGAAAATTGAGAATTATTGATGCTCGAGATTTTCCGCTTGTTTTTTTTTATGCTAAGTCACGCTGAGTACTAAATACTAAGAGTTCAGATCGTTAAAGAAAATATTGTGTTTTTATAATTTGGGTAATTGATATTTATGACATTCTTATTGTTTTTTTTTTTTATTATTATATGCTTCCTATTATTAAATAATGAGAATTATAGATGATAAATCTTGAAAAAATTTAAAAAATTAAATTGTTTTTTACAACTTGGCTCAAGATCGTAGATCAACATCTTTTTCACGATCTAATTCAGCAAATAAAATAATAATCCATATTAGACGCACGGAGAGAGAAAAAAGCAATATTCGCATTATCGAGACAAGATTTTCGGCGGTTCCGGAGTGAATAATAAATACGTTTAAAATATTTTGTCAGACCAGCAGGCTTCTTGTTTTAATCCTAGGTTTACGAATACACAGAGATAATCGTACTTAAGTAATTACGCTGCGTTAGCGTTACTTTGTCGCTCTGGTACTAGTACTTACGTCGCTTTTTCGCAGATTAACATCATCATCATCATCATATCAGCCAATGGACGTCCACTGCAGGACATAGACCTTTTGTAGGGACTTCCAAACATCACGATCCTGAACCTCCAGCTATAACAAAAGAATAAAATAATTAATTACTAATAAGTAGCCTCTGCTCCTTTAGTTTGGCTTGACTTGATTGTTTAGCTTATTCTGAACTCCAACCGTAATAATTATTATAGAACATATTTGTTGCGCAACATACTTGTTGTTGCGTACTTTCGAATATTCTTTTCTAACACGTTCCATCAATGCGGATAATAATAAAAAAATATATATAATCAGAATATCTGTGTCAATGTCGTAGTTTATTATCCCTCTTTAGCGTAGGTGCACAAAATACGATTTAAGTATGTTTTTGATTCCAATCTTCTATCGAGAGGCCAACTTTTCTTTGAACTTCAATGTCAAACAGGCTTAAACGTTTATATTGCTGTTTGACTACTTCGTCTCACGTAAACTCAGTAGTAAAGTGTAGCGGTAGATTCCACAGTATATTAGAAGCGTACGCATATTTGGAATCTCGCCAATTGCACTCGGATGCCGGCTCCGTCTCAAGAATTCGAAGCCGAAGTTCGGCGTCTCTTGCCGCATACTATTCCGTCGTTTGATCGCTTGCACACCGCAAACGCGGATGTATTTCATAGACCGCTTTGGTTTAGTGCGCAGTATCATATGCTATTCACGGTGACGGATTCGATTCATGCTCTTGAGTTAGTTGAGAATATGACTATGTGTTGTTAAAGTTGAAAAAGCACATATTTCACGCGGGTAGAGTCACAGCTGTCCGCTACACGATCTCTGTTTGGATGGATTTGGATTTGATGCGTCATAGTCCTCACTTCGCGTAATTCATTAGATATCCAATGCTGGAATGATTTTTTGAATGGAGGTGATAGAGCGTAATCCAAGCTGTAATACCAAACTTTATCCTACGATTTTGTTATAATTTTAGTCCAAGATCCAGGGAAGCATTTTTATAATTCATTAAGTACTATCAAGTTAATTTTCCGTGAGTAGCTTCATCTTGATGAGACGCTCAAAAATTTTTATATTTACGAAAATTCTCGATTCTGGTAGTAACAAGGTTACTAAACAAAATTTCAGATTCCTGAGCGTAGGTACGAGATAACGTACCATTTAGTACACAATGTAGCTGTTAAGTTTTACAGCCTTCTTAGCTACCTGAATCGAGCATTTTTATAAATTTAAAGTTGAGCGTCTCATCAAGTTGAACCTACTTACGGAAAACTAACTTGATTTAATTATGTGGTCCACCACGCTGGCCCAATGTGGATTGGCAGACTTCATACACAAAGACAATATAGAAAATTTTCTGGTATGCAAAAGGTTCCTCACGATGTTTTTCCTTCACCGTTTGAGACACGTGATATTTAAATATTTAAAATGCACATTACTGAAAAGTTGAAGGTGCACGCCTCTGACCGTTTTTGAACCTTCGCCCTCCAAATCGAAGTTAGAGGTCACCACGGTCGATAGTAATCAATCGTTAAACTGCTCACCGGATCCTGGACTAATTTCAAAGACTTTTTTTTAATTCTATGCAAGTTAGCCCTTGACTACAATCTCGCCTGATGGTAAGTGATAATGCAGTCTAAGATGGAAGGGCCTAACTTGTTAGGAGGAGGATGAAAATCCACACTCTTTTCTGTTTCAACACGACATCATGCCGGAACGCTAAATCGCTTGGCGGTACGTCTTTGCCGGTAGGGTGGTAACTAGCCACGGCCGAAGTCGCCCACCAGCAGCGTATGCACGTCATAAAAGAGATCAAAGATTAGAGACGGATTATTACCCGAATTTCGGACAAAACTGGCGGGCGTCCGCTCTTAAACATAAAAGGTTTGAGTAATAAAGTGAACAATTTAATTAATTTCATTTTTAACTTGAGACTAATGCAAGTTTAACGATAAAACGCGAAGCGTGTTACCACCGCGGATGGCGTAATTCCGGTACAGTTTAAGTGTTTGTGAGTAACCAGGCTGATGGGTCGCGCGAGGGTTTATGAGGTGCTCTGGCGTCTTGAGATCATTGACATGCTCTTTATTATGTCAACATTCTTCTTCATCATAAGGTGGGAACGTTTAAGAAAAAAAAAAATCAAAATTCATTTATTTCAAGTAGGCTCAGTTTACAAGCTCTTTTGATACGTCTGTTGACTATTTGTAAAGATTCTACCACCAGTTCGGAAGGCAGGTTCTGCTGAGAAGAAACTGACAAGAAATTCAACAGTTGCTCTTTTAAATAAAAAATCATAATTATAATTTACAATTGATGACAACATTACAATTTCTTATAGTTTTACTTCCTGTGTGAAGGTGGAAGCTGATTCAATGGCCTTTAAGTATCTTTATCATCAAGGAACTCATCAATGGTATAGTAATCTAGACTAAGTAAATGTTTTTTAACACATTGCTATGCATTGGCAGGTCCATCACAGTTTTGGGGATCTAGTTAAAAAATGTTTGGAAAATGATTGGAAATACCTACTTAAAAAGGCTTAACCAACTGTGGATTGTGGATGTGTCTATCGATTGAAGATGATGATGATATAGTATATAATTCTACTTACATAATATAAAAGAGCTCCCTTTATTGTTTGTTGAAATAATCAACGTATTTTTAAGTGTTGCATTGTACTAATATGTATTCTGTAGTACCTATTGCCAATTGTTATATGCCGGGTTGAGAATTTTTACTGAAAATTCTTTACATGAAAAAGCTCAGTATTTTACAACCTGACCGAGGACTAGAACCCCAAACCTCGACCCCGTACTTCAAGAGTTATTAGGTAAATAAAAATAATCACCTAATCAGAATTACCTGACCTACACCTCTTAAATAACTATGCCAAAGAAAATGTATTGACTTGTTTACTAGATGTTCGTTAATTACGGAATATTCGTAACCCCAAAGCATCTTGATTTATTTATTTAGTGAACAAGGAAAATACGGATAAACATATCTATGTATCCCGAGCGAACAACACGGAAAATTACGAAAACGGACAGAATTAGGCTAAAGCCATCGCAGTAAACACAGTAGATTTTGCTCGGTGTTTACGTTTTTGGCGACAAACGGGACCACAGACTGTGTCTCGCCCGACCCGACGATTGCTGAGTCCGACAGAACTTTAAAGCTAAATGAGGAGTAATTATAGCGTTAATAATTTTATCTTTCATAAATGCACGTGTAAGTGGAGAAATAACGAGCCATGGTCTTGTGAAAATTGTATGAACAAAGCCTTTCTTTGGTGGAATGTTATCATACTTACCAATATGGTCGTAGCCTGTCTACCTATAGGTAGTGTTCAAGCGATGCCAGAGAGCTAACTACGATTTATATAAGGATTTCTTTTTAGAATTTTCACGACTCTATAGCTAGTCCCAGTGGCTTGTACTATGTCAGGCAGCCAGTAAGATATATTTTACATCTGATATATTATTATACTAGCGGATGCCTGCGACTTCGTCCATGTGGAATTTAGTTTTTCAAATTCCCTCGGGAACCAAGAATTTTTTCCGGGTTAAAAAGTAACCTATGTGTTATTCCAAGGTAAAATCTATTTTCATTCCAAATTTCAGCCAAATCGCTTCAGTAGTAGCGGCGTTAAAGAATAACATACATCCAAACTTCCATACAAACTTTCGCGTTTATAATACATTGTAGGATTAGAGATAATCTCGTTTTACGGTGTTTGTGGTCGCACTTCTTCGAAACGGCTCGACGGATTTCATCCTATACCTAACGGTACTAATTAGTACGTGTGTTTAATTAAATTCTAAGACACACCTATGTTTCAAATATAGGTAATATGCAAATGTAACTCAATGAAGCCCAATGCACGTAGTACTACGTAGTAAACAGAGAATGGTACTAATGAAGCATGGTCATGCATCTTGACAGTTAGTTAGGTCGTATTGCGAGTAGGCAGTAGATACGTGCGATTAGGTGTTACAATTGTGTAACTGTAATGCGATTAGGCTGACTAGGAGGCGAGAGCATTATGTATTCAATGACGTTGGACGCATCCGATGACCTTTGTGACACAGTTCAGAATATCTTCTAAAGCAAGGAAGAAGCAAAAATGGAAAGGAGGGTTCGTCAAACTTTACAATATACCACTACTACGTAAGTAACTGATAACACTTAATGTAAAAGACATTAATAATTTCCATTTCAGTGAAATTACCATGTTCGATGGTCGCAAAAACGAATAATCATTGTCACTTGGACACAGCTGCCTTCTACAACTTCTAAAAAACATAAATTGTTGAGAATTAAACAGTTCTTTACTCACCTATTATTTGCTATAGAAACAGCCAAATAAATGCCAACAGTGGCCTAGCATGCCTTAGATGGGCCATGTATAAAATTAGCTGGGGGGGCCACTAGACTAGCGACAAATCCCGAAAAATCTCTTTAGTTTTTGTTACTCTACCTTATAGTACTGCTTTTTTACTTTTGTAATTTTTGCAGTTTTTGTCCCGAGAAGCACCCAGAAATTAAATACAAATTTTTGCTTTGTCACGTAAGGGGCCCCTGCAGTCCGGAGGCCCCGTATCATTGATACGGCTTATACGGCGGTAGTTACGCCCCTGAATGCCAATATATGTATGACAACATGCGAGGAACTCATGTGGATATTATCACAAAACACTGTATCCGAAGATACAGTAAATTGTCATGACTCGGCAGAGTAGTGGCTCATGTTTTTAAGCGAACACCGATGTACCTACTACGCATGTCGCCGGATATTTTTTTTATTTTAATCTACAATCAGTTGACAGACTATAAGCGGATTAGTGGTAGGAAAACATGGCGTTGGCAGAACTGGGGACCACTGTCCTCAAGTCTGCATTGAGTCGAGCACGTCGGCCTGTTTTAACCTTTTGACTCTATCAGAAGTGAACAGTCCACGAGCTAGTGAGTTTGGATGTTTCAACAAGCGTGTCCGATGTTGTATTTTGTGCTTCTTTATCTCTTCCTGAATTGTTGGTATTTCCAAGTATTGGTATATAAATTAGTAAAGGGTGTATGGGATTAATAAACATGTCATTTACTTTCTAAGTGGCGTGATAGCCTGGTGGATATGGCCTCTGCCTTCGATTTGGAGGACGTAGGTTCAAATCCGGTCCGGGGCATGCACCTCCAACTTTTCTGTTATGTGCATTTTAAGAAATTAAATATCACGCTTCTCAAACGGTGAACGCAAAACATTGTGAGGAAACCTGCATGCATGAGAATTTTCTTAATTATCTACGTATGTGAAGTCTGGCAATCCGCATTTGGCCAGCGTGGTGGACTAAAGCCTAACCCCTTTCATTCTGAGAGGAGAGCTGAATATGGGTTGTCAATGATGAATTTTCTTTCTAATACAAATTATTTTCAGTCAAGGACTGACATGATTTAAAAAGAAATACGCATTTTAAAGCAGCAAAAAGATTTATTAGAAAACAAATTCGTACAATTCTAAACTATCTGAAAAGAAATTAATAATGAAATTATTCAAACTAGTGGAAAAGGTGACAGTTGCGAATTTGGCGGACGCACAGCTGTGCTTCATACAGCTAAGGCCGGCACAGCTGTGCTTCATACAGCTAATTGCGTGTAAGCAATACCGCGGATGTGTTTCGCCACCTCGTGACCTCTGGCGGACATTTTGCGTATCAAATTAATTCATTATTTCGTTATTCGAGAGATTTATGTTCTACGCATTTCATGGACATGTGGTTTTACTAAAGAAACTTAATTGGTAATCTAACTTAGAAGTACTTTACCGACTCGTAGGTCCATACCAGGGGTCCCCAAACTGCTATGGGTCAGTGACCCATTTTCCAAAATAACCACCGAAACTATTTCTTTATTCATTTAATTAGTTAATATAAACGTTCCTTAATAACATTTGCTGTTCTTTTAAAAAATGGACGTATAACTAGATAACACAAAAAGATTTATTAAAAAAAAAACAACATACATACAGCCGAACGTAGTACCTCCTCCTTTTTGAAAGTCGGTTAAAAAGCATCAACGTCTTTTTTCAACGTTTTTGATGTACAATAAAAATAATTCATTTGTCTAACATTATAAGTTGCAACCAGTAAAGTGTACATATGTTTTCTGTGGTAAAGTATGAATTTGTTTGGAAATATGAAGCCAAAATAGCTACGACTGACCTTGTAGCCAGGGGACGGAATCAACACAAAGGTGTCCTGGGTTCAATTCCTGCCCGATTGATTTTTGTCATATCCCATATAACACAAAATTTCTGACTCATTGGAGGAGAACATGTCGTATTTAAAAAAAAACTCCTGTATTGGGCTGACGTAGATAATAATAGTAATCATAATCACCATCATCAACATTATCATCATCATCAACATGTGGTGCTATCCCCACATGTGGTGCTATAAGCGGCATCTCGCAGTTTGGCGGGCAGTATGGCCAAGAGAGCTCCCACTCGTCAAACCGCAAGACTTACAATACCTCGTCTCGGTGATTGCAAGTCCGGTATGTCTGCGCTGATCTTTTACAGCCGAGAGTCGAGACCCAAGCGACTCGACTATATGAAATTTACATCACAGAGAGCACGGCGGGTCGCGGAGCGGGGGCACACAATACGTTGCGGCGCTGCTTCGCAAAGATTTCACCGCATCAGCGGGCACACGAGCGGTGCGGCGCCGCAACGTTGTTATGTCGCAGCGGCGCCGTAACAGTGTCGGACAGTCTGTTAATAAAGTAATGTTGCGACGCATAAACAACTGAGCGGTGCCGCTCCGACGCGACGTCGCAAACATACATCCCTATCCGCCTCGTCTCGGTGGTTGCAAGTCCGGTGCGGCGCCGGAATCTATCGTATGACATGCCACAGATATTTCTATGTAAGACAACGCAGCGACACCGCTCCGGCGCCGCACCGCCGCCGCAACGCATCATATGCCCCCGCTCTAACACAGTCTTTGCAACTTTAATTGACGGGGAATGAAAATATAGGTCTTATGTAAAAAGATTTTTTCTGTAGTGAGCCGTTAAAATAGACGAAAAGATTATGCTGAAATAGATATATGGTAAATTTTCCTTACAAAAAAAGTTCCCGCATATAAAACAAATATGGCGGAGCTAGTCGGTTACAGCCGAGACCAAACTCGAGTGACTCGACTGTATGAGTTGTGTTTACATCGGAGTGCACGCCGGGTCGTGCGCGCGGCCTTAGTCGAGGCCACGCGACCTGAATCCGACGGACGAAGCAGAATGACTCATTGTTTTCAGTAGGTATTTGTAGTCTATACTGCCACATCAGCGTGTTCGATATTTCAGAGCGTAGATACTTAGAAATGATACTGAGTTCGATTGATTCATCATCATCATTAACAGTTGATAGACGTTTACTGCTTGTTAGTTGTTACGTCCAGCTATAACCCAGAAGCTGCCATGTAAGAGTTCGCCTATAAACCTCGCACATGGTACCATCTGCACGAGGCGCAAGATCAGCATCGGCCTACATTGACTGACGTCAACCGTGGTTTGCTCTAAAGTTAAGAGCTAGCGATCATCATTACTTGGTATCGACCAAGTAATGATGATCGATCGGTAGTCATTTAGGTATAGGTTAGGTGTAGGTGTCTAGAATGTAATAGATCGATTGCCGATCTTAGTTATAATTTATGAATTCAGATCGATCTCCGATCGCGATTCATTGTTTAGTTATAGTTACTTATAATATATTATGTAATAATTATTATATTGCAAAATTTCTTATTAAATAAGTATAAAATCATACGCATTTGCATTCTCCAAGCCCCTAGCTGCCCCAAAACATAAGTTGCTGGTCATACTCGTATTATGTCTCTCACATAGACTTCCAAACAACACGGTCATGACCCGTTAACATCCAGAACATCCGCCTGCAACTCGCTTTATGTCCTAAGTCCACCTTTCGGGCCAACACATTCGATTGATTAATAAATAATTTTCTTCATCATTATCAACCCATATTCGGCTCACTGCTCAGCTCAAGTCTCCTCTCAGAATGAGAGGGGTTAGGCCAATAGTCCACCTCGTTGGCCCAATGCGGATTGGCAGACTTCACACACGCAGAGAATTAAATAAATTATGCAGGTTTCCTCACGATGTTTTCCTTCACCGTTTGAGACACGTGATATTTAATTTCTTTAAACGCACACAACTGAAAACTTAGAATAGCCCGTAAGTATTATTAATTTCACTTTTCAAACTGAATCATTACTAGTAGTCATCATTGTATCTGTAGAAGAAAAAGAAAAGAAGATGAAGCCCTGAACGAGCAAAAAAAGTTATAGTATAGTTTATTACAAAATAAAAATACTTTATTCTTAAGGATTTTCAAACAATAAAGTCTCAGACACAGAATATTGAATTTCTATGGTCTTATTCGTAGTTAGCAGACACACCGCTTCAACCGCGTAGTTACTACCTATGGGAGTACGGGGATAAAATACAGACAACGTTCATCAGTATAATGTAGGTTTGTAATGGTGAAAGATTTTTTTTAATCCCTTCCAATTGTCTGCACGCCTTCCAGTTGTATTCAATGCAAACATCTTTCCTCTTTATAAAAAAAAACATTAAAATTCAATGAGAAGGTTCCGACAATATTAATAAATTGAAGTAAAATTCAAAACGTAATAAAAATTAACTTCAAGTGAAAGCAGAAAGAAAAAGCCTAAAATATTAGGTAGATACAACTCAACAGTTGAATATTCAGAAATGATTTATTTTTTTATACATTAAGAATGAGGTGGGCTGTCTTTGAGAGTCCGGCTGCAAGATGTAGCCGCGGCACTGATTGCCAAACAAAACACTGGAAACGTGTAAAACGCCTATCATTGTAGAGAACACATACCGACAAAAATGCGAACAGTTGTAGCGGTACATTAAAATTTTACTAAGTAAGAAGTCATCATCATTATCACCAATGATTTTATACTATTAGATATGACACTAGCGCGTCGAAACTGAGGCGAAGCACCCAATTGGCGTAATTTCATTTAGTCGCATAAACAACGAAAGTTATTTGAGCTTAATAATACTCAAATAGTGTCTACAATGCCGAGTTGTGTGTTTAAGCTGTGTTAAAACTATAGTCTTAAATATATATGGAAGTAAACACAAAATTAAAATTGTGTGTGACCAGTAGAGTTGCTGAATTTGTACGAAATTTTGTACTATAAAAATGTTAGGAGATCACAAAATTACCGCGAAATGTGATTCGAATTTCATTTCTATCCCACTAAACGCACAAATGCACAATTTTGTGTTTCCTTACATTATATATTTATGTATGTATAGTTTTTACACCACCTGCATACACAACACGACATTATAGACAAAATTTAGATATTATTTGTTTAAAATAACTTTCGCTGTTTTCTAAGCGATAAAATTAAAGTAAGACAGTTAACCAACTTTATGCGCCTCAGTTTCGACGTGTTAGTGACATATCTAATATTATAAAGTCTTTGCTTTGCGGTTTTGTAGGCACGTAACGTATCTAATAGTATAAAATCAGCGATTATCACTAACACAAGGCCAGGCCCTATGGGGATATGGAGTTTAGACTCGCCACACTGCTTTATGGTTAGCGGACTTAAAATGATATTGTTTGAATGTTTTAACAATCAGTATTGGTTGTAAATGATAATGATTGAGACCTACGGATTAACGTGCCCTTCGAAACACGGGGACGTAACACCACCAACTTCTCAACTTCGGGTTAGAAGGAGATGGTCCATTTCAGGTCCACTCTTGTACCCCGTATCATTAAAATTTTAAAAATACAAGAATTTCATTAAAATTTAAGTAAGTGAATAAATCTAACTAAATAAAAAGAAATAAATAAAATTAAAACCCAAATTTTTGAGTTTTAACAAGATGACGCCCTTAAAGCAGCTTTGACATGACAGTTGACAGCAAACATCATATCGACTACTGCATTAAAAACGTCAACAATCCGCCATTATTACCCATATTAGTATTGCATTTATTGGGAGATAATGTTAAAAATAAATATTATTTCGAAAGAATGAAAGTGAATTCGTAGATTTGTATAATAAAAAATAGTTAGAAAAATATTTTCTTTTATTTCCGCCAGGGTACAATAACTGATCCTGGGCTCCATACAATTTTGGACCATCTCCTTTAACTAAGAACTTGTTAAAAGAATATAAGGTCATTATTTTAGGCACAGGACTCAAACCCAATCTCGTGATCCTAAACGATACGTGAGCTAACCGCTGGACTAAAGAGTCAGCTGTTTACAAATAAAGAAAATATATGGAGATAATTTTTGATTGTCGTAAAGCTCACAAATTATCGAAAGTGGCAAATGAAGCTCGGTCAAGCATAACTTGTGAAATTCTAAATGCGTGCTGAAAATGGGTCACCTCACTGTGTTATTGTTTTATAATATTGTTATTTCTTTATTGTTGTACCATAAAACGAGACGGGTGTATACATTAGTGATGGGACTACATCACTCATATCATATCAACATTTTTGCCACACAGCGAATTGAAAAAGAATATTATTTTCTGTCAAGATCCAGAGTCTGTGCCATGATGTAGTCATCATGGCACAGACTCTGGATGACCTTAGTACCATGCTCAATGACCTCAGCAGCGTTTCTCAACAGGTGGGCCTGAAAATGAACATGGGCAAAACAAAAATAATGTGTAATGCTCATGTATCGCTCCACCCAGTTATAGTTGAGAACGCTGCACTCGAAATTGTAGACGAATACGTATACCTAGGACATATGATCCAGTTAGGTAGGTCCAATTTCGAGAAAGAGGTGAACCGTCGAATCCAACTCGGCTGGGCTGCATTCGGGAAACTTCGCGACATCTTTTCGTCCGAAATTCCTCAGTGCCTGAAGACAAAAGTCTTCGAACAGTGCGTGTTGCCAGTGATGACCTATGGTTCCGAGACTTGGTCGCTAACTATGGGCCTCATAAGAAGGCTCAGAGTCACACAGCGGGCGATGGAACGAGCTATGTTAGGAGTATCTTTGCGTGATCGAATCAGAAATGAGGAGATCCGCAGAAGAACCAAAGTCACCGACATAGCACAACGAGTTGCGAAGCTGAAGTGGCAATGGGCGGGGCATATAGTTCGAAGAGCCGATGGACGTTGGGGTCCCAAAGTGCTGGAATGGCGACCCCGCACTAGTAAGCGCAGTGTTGGCCGACCCCCCACCAGGTGGACTGACGACATCAAGCGAGTCGCAGGGATTCGCTGGATGCAGGTGGCTCAGTATCGTGATGTTTGGAAGTCCTTACAAAAGGCCTATGTCCTGCAGTGGACGTCCATTGGCTGATATGATGAATTATAATTTTTGTTGGTTTTACCGATTTTGATGATACAGCAAAAAATACAATATACCTACATAATAGTTAAGAATATCAAGCAAACAAAAATTAAATTTACATAATATTTTCAGCGTTTATTAATTAACTAATATAGCAATATATCCTTTGTTATTAATTAATAAATACGTACTGTTTCGTTTTAAAATTTTAAATTTTCCAATATTTTTAATAGATTAATTTTAATAGACCAAAATCCTAGACTCGCAGCATCTAACATTTTTTCACTCCGAACTAAGTAAGAGCTAAGCTAATTACACTCACCGACAGGCACACAAGAGCTCCCATTTCGGGGCACATAGAGCGGCTTACAATCCTACGACTACACACTATCTATATGCTATAAACGTATAAGATAAATATAAAATAATAAGTATATATTACACACAATACACACATCACTACCTACCTAGCCACAAAGTAGCGTATAACCTCAAACAGAAGTGTATGAAGCTACTCGCATGTGTGTATTTAAGACTAACACACAGCTTCTGTGTGTTTTAATGACATCACTATAATTATCACAACTGCATTGTATCTTCTTGTTGCGTCACAAGTACGTCAGTTTCTCTAGATTAGGCAATTTCAGCAAGCTTTGATGCGCAAATGTGATGCGTTATTACGTTTCTCCTCGCCACAAATTGTGTGGAATACGCCAGAATATTGGCATAAGTGTGTTATCAACACAACAGAGGTGCAAGCATGCCAACGCGATAGTCAAGTTTAAACATATTGATTTCACGCTAAAAGCTGAAATGTCCTATGATAATAATAAGGTTTTTGTATAACTAGCTGACGCCGCGCGGTTTCACCCGCGTGGTTTTAGTTTCCGTAGGAATACGGATAATATATAGCCTATAGCCTACCTCGATAAATGGGCTATCTATCACTGAAAGAATTTTTTAAATCAGACCAGTAGTTCCTGAGATTAGCGCATTCAACCAAACAAACAAACTCTTCAGCTTTGTAATCTTAGTATAAATAGATAGTCCACTATTCACGTTAATAAAATATAACTCATATCATGGACGATTTCTATGAAAAAAAAAATCAACCCCTTGTTGACTCAAAAATTAAGAATGAAGAATAATTATTTTTTTTAAATGTAGAATTTTAAAAATCTTGAATTACATTATATTTAGTATATTTCTGGTTTTATACACCATTTTTTACAAATGAATTTGAAAAATTTAATTTAATTTGGATTTTCCTCTACAAACTTTCAACCCCTATTTTACCCTGGCTTCTAATTTTACTTTCACGACAAAAAGTATTCTGTAACTTTCTTCATATTATGATGTCAAATCGTGCCAAGTTCCATTTGAATTAATTCACTAGATGCAGCGCGATGCCCGGTCAATAAAAACGTACAGACAGACGGGCAGTCAAAAAAGAATATTTTTGGCTTCAGTATAAAATGCCCTCCAAAAAATTTCCAATCTTGAAATTGTATCAATGTACAGAATTTGACCTGTTACAGTTTTATTAAAAGTAAAAAAGAATAAATAATAAAAAATAAGAACATAGAGTAGCTTGCTTGAAGGAATCTAGAAAAAAGATTCTTAATAAACGATTAATTAATTAATTTCTATTCGAAACCAGTACCACGTGTATGATTCTGTTTAATATTGCGATGTTGGTTTCAAAGCACGTTTCAGCCTAAAACGTTTTGAACTAACCCTTAGTGCGTATTCCATGCAAACATTGAACGGTTTAGTATCAAACTTCGGAAAAAATAAACATAGTTCTTTCTTGAGCGAGACTGCCTTCATACTAAAATTTGCCAACGAGTCTACGTGGTTATGGACTAGGAGGATTGCGTCGAAAGTACACTTTCTTAGTTTCTAGATATAAGGCTAATTACACTGACTTCTTCCCGTGGTTTCATTCACAAAAATCTCATTTCAATTGAATATAAATTATTATAAAAGTTAGAAAATAAGACTATTGTATAGTGATTAGTGTCCCATGTTTAATAATAGAATCTGGTGAATTGATGAATTCAGAATAAAAGTTGTTGAAGATTGAACCTTTCTACATTCTGAAACTGAAAAAAATACATTATGTAACTCTTTTTGTAGGTAAAAGATAGACACGCGTTTGAATACAATTAGGTACGCCTGATGGAAAGCAGTAGTCTATGTTGGAGCGCGTTTGCTTAGAAGATGCCTATTCACTCTTGACTTAAATGTGTTAAAATCTAAGTGGCTATTCGATCTAAATAATGGTATTAAGTGTATTTTGCTTGTGATATAACTTAGTTTCCATGGACATTCGAAAACCATTACCGCTAGCGAACTTTAACTGTGTCGTGCTAAGGGTAGGTATTGAACTAAACAGTTTAAATTAATTATCGATCGCGAGACAAAGGATGTGGGTAAAGTTCTGTACGCGACACGTTGCAGGCAATGCACCACGTGCTGACCTATTTCTCATTCTCGTGTCAATTATGTAAACTGCTTTTTTATGAATAAATTTTTATCGGATATCGACTAGGACTTAGTTACAGGTACAGTTATAGAATCCGGGACACGCACCTCCTTTTAGTTATGTGCATTATGGAATTAAATATAATTTTTGATTGTCGTAAAGCTCACAAATTATCGAAAGTGGCAAATGAAGCTCGGTCAAGCATAACTTGTGAAATTCTAAATGCGTGCTGAAAATGGGTCACCTCACTGTGTTATTGTTTTATAATATTGTTATTTCTTTATTGTTGTACCATAAAACGAGACGGGTGTATACATTAGTGATGGGACTACATCACTCATATCATATCAACATTTTTGCCACACAGCGAATTGAAAAAGAATATTATTTTCTGTCAAGATCCAGAGTCTGTGCCATGATGTAGTCATCATGGCACAGACTCTGGATGACCTTAGTACCATGCTCAATGACCTCAGCAGCGTTTCTCAACAGGTGGGCCTGAAAATGAACATGGGCAAAACAAAAATAATGTGTAATGCTCATGTATCGCTCCACCCAGTTATAGTTGAGAACGCTGCACTCGAAATTGTAGACGAATACGTATACCTAGGACATATGATCCAGTTAGGTAGGTCCAATTTCGAGAAAGAGGTGAACCGTCGAATCCAACTCGGCTGGGCTGCATTCGGGAAACTTCGCGACATCTTTTCGTCCGAAATTCCTCAGTGCCTGAAGACAAAAGTCTTCGAACAGTGCGTGTTGCCAGTGATGACCTATGGTTCCGAGACTTGGTCGCTAACTATGGGCCTCATAAGAAGGCTCAGAGTCACACAGCGGGCGATGGAACGAGCTATGTTAGGAGTATCTTTGCGTGATCGAATCAGAAATGAGGAGATCCGCAGAAGAACCAAAGTCACCGACATAGCACAACGAGTTGCGAAGCTGAAGTGGCAATGGGCGGGGCATATAGTTCGAAGAGCCGATGGACGTTGGGGTCCCAAAGTGCTGGAATGGCGACCCCGCACTAGTAAGCGCAGTGTTGGCCGACCCCCCACCAGGTGGACTGACGACATCAAGCGAGTCGCAGGGATTCGCTGGATGCAGGTGGCTCAGTATCGTGATGTTTGGAAGTCCTTACAAAAGGCCTATGTCCTGCAGTGGACGTCCATTGGCTGATATGATGAATTATAATTTTTGTTGGTTTTACCGATTTTGATGATACAGCAAAAAATACAATATACCTACATAATAGTTAAGAATATCAAGCAAACAAAAATTAAATTTACATAATATTTTCAGCGTTTATTAATTAACTAATATAGCAATATATCCTTTGTTATTAATTAATAAATACGTACTGTTTCGTTTTAAAATTTTAAATTTTCCAATATTTTTAATAGATTAATTTTAATAGACCAAAATCCTAGACTCGCAGCATCTAACATTTTTTCACTCCGAACTAAGTAAGAGCTAAGCTAATTACACTCACCGACAGGCACACAAGAGCTCCCATTTCGGGGCACATAGAGCGGCTTACAATCCTACGACTACACACTATCTATATGCTATAAACGTATAAGATAAATATAAAATAATAAGTATATATTACACACAATACACACATCACTACCTACCTAGCCACAAAGTAGCGTATAACCTCAAACAGAAGTGTATGAAGCTACTCGCATGTGTGTATTTAAGACTAACACACAGCTTCTGTGTGTTTTAATGACATCACTATAATTATCACAACTGCATTGTATCTTCTTGTTGCGTCACAAGTACGTCAGTTTCTCTAGATTAGGCAATTTCAGCAAGCTTTGATGCGCAAATGTGATGCGTTATTACGTTTCTCCTCGCCACAAATTGTGTGGAATACGCCAGAATATTGGCATAAGTGTGTTATCAACACAACAGAGGTGCAAGCATGCCAACGCGATAGTCAAGTTTAAACATATTGATTTCACGCTAAAAGCTGAAATGTCCTATGATAATAATAAGGTTTTTGTATAACTAGCTGACGCCGCGCGGTTTCACCCGCGTGGTTTTAGTTTCCGTAGGAATACGGATAATATATAGCCTATAGCCTACCTCGATAAATGGGCTATCTATCACTGAAAGAATTTTTTAAATCAGACCAGTAGTTCCTGAGATTAGCGCATTCAACCAAACAAACAAACTCTTCAGCTTTGTAATCTTAGTATAAATAGATAGTCCACTATTCACGTTAATAAAATATAACTCATATCATGGACGATTTCTATGAAAAAAAAAATCAACCCCTTGTTGACTCAAAAATTAAGAATGAAGAATAATTATTTTTTTTAAATGTAGAATTTTAAAAATCTTGAATTACATT
This sequence comes from Bicyclus anynana, assembly GCF_947172395.1. NCBI lineage: Eukaryota > Metazoa > Arthropoda > Insecta > Lepidoptera > Nymphalidae > Bicyclus > Bicyclus anynana. The sequence continues at coordinate 5,646,644 of NC_069085.1, read as the reverse complement.
ATATTTAGTATATTTCTGGTTTTATACACCATTTTTTACAAATGAATTTGAAAAATTTAATTTAATTTGGATTTTCCTCTACAAACTTTCAACCCCTATTTTACCCTGGCTTCTAATTTTACTTTCACGACAAAAAGTATTCTGTAACTTTCTTCATATTATGATGTCAAATCGTGCCAAGTTCCATTTGAATTAATTCACTAGATGCAGCGCGATGCCCGGTCAATAAAAACGTACAGACAGACGGGCAGTCAAAAAAGAATATTTTTGGCTTCAGTATAAAATGCCCTCCAAAAAATTTCCAATCTTGAAATTGTATCAATGTACAGAATTTGACCTGTTACAGTTTTATTAAAAGTAAAAAAGAATAAATAATAAAAAATAAGAACATAGAGTAGCTTGCTTGAAGGAATCTAGAAAAAAGATTCTTAATAAACGATTAATTAATTAATTTCTATTCGAAACCAGTACCACGTGTATGATTCTGTTTAATATTGCGATGTTGGTTTCAAAGCACGTTTCAGCCTAAAACGTTTTGAACTAACCCTTAGTGCGTATTCCATGCAAACATTGAACGGTTTAGTATCAAACTTCGGAAAAAATAAACATAGTTCTTTCTTGAGCGAGACTGCCTTCATACTAAAATTTGCCAACGAGTCTACGTGGTTATGGACTAGGAGGATTGCGTCGAAAGTACACTTTCTTAGTTTCTAGATATAAGGCTAATTACACTGACTTCTTCCCGTGGTTTCATTCACAAAAATCTCATTTCAATTGAATATAAATTATTATAAAAGTTAGAAAATAAGACTATTGTATAGTGATTAGTGTCCCATGTTTAATAATAGAATCTGGTGAATTGATGAATTCAGAATAAAAGTTGTTGAAGATTGAACCTTTCTACATTCTGAAACTGAAAAAAATACATTATGTAACTCTTTTTGTAGGTAAAAGATAGACACGCGTTTGAATACAATTAGGTACGCCTGATGGAAAGCAGTAGTCTATGTTGGAGCGCGTTTGCTTAGAAGATGCCTATTCACTCTTGACTTAAATGTGTTAAAATCTAAGTGGCTATTCGATCTAAATAATGGTATTAAGTGTATTTTGCTTGTGATATAACTTAGTTTCCATGGACATTCGAAAACCATTACCGCTAGCGAACTTTAACTGTGTCGTGCTAAGGGTAGGTATTGAACTAAACAGTTTAAATTAATTATCGATCGCGAGACAAAGGATGTGGGTAAAGTTCTGTACGCGACACGTTGCAGGCAATGCACCACGTGCTGACCTATTTCTCATTCTCGTGTCAATTATGTAAACTGCTTTTTTATGAATAAATTTTTATCGGATATCGACTAGGACTTAGTTACAGGTACAGTTATAGAATCCGGGACACGCACCTCCTTTTAGTTATGTGCATTATGGAATTAAATATAATTTTTGATTGTCGTAAAGCTCACAAATTATCGAAAGTGGCAAATGAAGCTCGGTCAAGCATAACTTGTGAAATTCTAAATGCGTGCTGAAAATGGGTCACCTCACTGTGTTATTGTTTTATAATATTGTTATTTCTTTATTGTTGTACCATAAAACGAGACGGGTGTATACATTAGTGATGGGACTACATCACTCATATCATATCAACATTTTTGCCACACAGCGAATTGAAAAAGAATATTATTTTCTGTCAAGATCCAGAGTCTGTGCCATGATGTAGTCATCATGGCACAGACTCTGGATGACCTTAGTACCATGCTCAATGACCTCAGCAGCGTTTCTCAACAGGTGGGCCTGAAAATGAACATGGGCAAAACAAAAATAATGTGTAATGCTCATGTATCGCTCCACCCAGTTATAGTTGAGAACGCTGCACTCGAAATTGTAGACGAATACGTATACCTAGGACATATGATCCAGTTAGGTAGGTCCAATTTCGAGAAAGAGGTGAACCGTCGAATCCAACTCGGCTGGGCTGCATTCGGGAAACTTCGCGACATCTTTTCGTCCGAAATTCCTCAGTGCCTGAAGACAAAAGTCTTCGAACAGTGCGTGTTGCCAGTGATGACCTATGGTTCCGAGACTTGGTCGCTAACTATGGGCCTCATAAGAAGGCTCAGAGTCACACAGCGGGCGATGGAACGAGCTATGTTAGGAGTATCTTTGCGTGATCGAATCAGAAATGAGGAGATCCGCAGAAGAACCAAAGTCACCGACATAGCACAACGAGTTGCGAAGCTGAAGTGGCAATGGGCGGGGCATATAGTTCGAAGAGCCGATGGACGTTGGGGTCCCAAAGTGCTGGAATGGCGACCCCGCACTAGTAAGCGCAGTGTTGGCCGACCCCCCACCAGGTGGACTGACGACATCAAGCGAGTCGCAGGGATTCGCTGGATGCAGGTGGCTCAGTATCGTGATGTTTGGAAGTCCTTACAAAAGGCCTATGTCCTGCAGTGGACGTCCATTGGCTGATATGATGAATTATAATTTTTGTTGGTTTTACCGATTTTGATGATACAGCAAAAAATACAATATACCTACATAATAGTTAAGAATATCAAGCAAACAAAAATTAAATTTACATAATATTTTCAGCGTTTATTAATTAACTAATATAGCAATATATCCTTTGTTATTAATTAATAAATACGTACTGTTTCGTTTTAAAATTTTAAATTTTCCAATATTTTTAATAGATTAATTTTAATAGACCAAAATCCTAGACTCGCAGCATCTAACATTTTTTCACTCCGAACTAAGTAAGAGCTAAGCTAATTACACTCACCGACAGGCACACAAGAGCTCCCATTTCGGGGCACATAGAGCGGCTTACAATCCTACGACTACACACTATCTATATGCTATAAACGTATAAGATAAATATAAAATAATAAGTATATATTACACACAATACACACATCACTACCTACCTAGCCACAAAGTAGCGTATAACCTCAAACAGAAGTGTATGAAGCTACTCGCATGTGTGTATTTAAGACTAACACACAGCTTCTGTGTGTTTTAATGACATCACTATAATTATCACAACTGCATTGTATCTTCTTGTTGCGTCACAAGTACGTCAGTTTCTCTAGATTAGGCAATTTCAGCAAGCTTTGATGCGCAAATGTGATGCGTTATTACGTTTCTCCTCGCCACAAATTGTGTGGAATACGCCAGAATATTGGCATAAGTGTGTTATCAACACAACAGAGGTGCAAGCATGCCAACGCGATAGTCAAGTTTAAACATATTGATTTCACGCTAAAAGCTGAAATGTCCTATGATAATAATAAGGTTTTTGTATAACTAGCTGACGCCGCGCGGTTTCACCCGCGTGGTTTTAGTTTCCGTAGGAATACGGATAATATATAGCCTATAGCCTACCTCGATAAATGGGCTATCTATCACTGAAAGAATTTTTTAAATCAGACCAGTAGTTCCTGAGATTAGCGCATTCAACCAAACAAACAAACTCTTCAGCTTTGTAATCTTAGTATAAATAGATAGTCCACTATTCACGTTAATAAAATATAACTCATATCATGGACGATTTCTATGAAAAAAAAAATCAACCCCTTGTTGACTCAAAAATTAAGAATGAAGAATAATTATTTTTTTTAAATGTAGAATTTTAAAAATCTTGAATTACATTATATTTAGTATATTTCTGGTTTTATACACCATTTTTTACAAATGAATTTGAAAAATTTAATTTAATTTGGATTTTCCTCTACAAACTTTCAACCCCTATTTTACCCTGGCTTCTAATTTTACTTTCACGACAAAAAGTATTCTGTAACTTTCTTCATATTATGATGTCAAATCGTGCCAAGTTCCATTTGAATTAATTCACTAGATGCAGCGCGATGCCCGGTCAATAAAAACGTACAGACAGACGGGCAGTCAAAAAAGAATATTTTTGGCTTCAGTATAAAATGCCCTCCAAAAAATTTCCAATCTTGAAATTGTATCAATGTACAGAATTTGACCTGTTACAGTTTTATTAAAAGTAAAAAAGAATAAATAATAAAAAATAAGAACATAGAGTAGCTTGCTTGAAGGAATCTAGAAAAAAGATTCTTAATAAACGATTAATTAATTAATTTCTATTCGAAACCAGTACCACGTGTATGATTCTGTTTAATATTGCGATGTTGGTTTCAAAGCACGTTTCAGCCTAAAACGTTTTGAACTAACCCTTAGTGCGTATTCCATGCAAACATTGAACGGTTTAGTATCAAACTTCGGAAAAAATAAACATAGTTCTTTCTTGAGCGAGACTGCCTTCATACTAAAATTTGCCAACGAGTCTACGTGGTTATGGACTAGGAGGATTGCGTCGAAAGTACACTTTCTTAGTTTCTAGATATAAGGCTAATTACACTGACTTCTTCCCGTGGTTTCATTCACAAAAATCTCATTTCAATTGAATATAAATTATTATAAAAGTTAGAAAATAAGACTATTGTATAGTGATTAGTGTCCCATGTTTAATAATAGAATCTGGTGAATTGATGAATTCAGAATAAAAGTTGTTGAAGATTGAACCTTTCTACATTCTGAAACTGAAAAAAATACATTATGTAACTCTTTTTGTAGGTAAAAGATAGACACGCGTTTGAATACAATTAGGTACGCCTGATGGAAAGCAGTAGTCTATGTTGGAGCGCGTTTGCTTAGAAGATGCCTATTCACTCTTGACTTAAATGTGTTAAAATCTAAGTGGCTATTCGATCTAAATAATGGTATTAAGTGTATTTTGCTTGTGATATAACTTAGTTTCCATGGACATTCGAAAACCATTACCGCTAGCGAACTTTAACTGTGTCGTGCTAAGGGTAGGTATTGAACTAAACAGTTTAAATTAATTATCGATCGCGAGACAAAGGATGTGGGTAAAGTTCTGTACGCGACACGTTGCAGGCAATGCACCACGTGCTGACCTATTTCTCATTCTCGTGTCAATTATGTAAACTGCTTTTTTATGAATAAATTTTTATCGGATATCGACTAGGACTTAGTTACAGGTACAGTTATAGAATCCGGGACACGCACCTCCTTTTAGTTATGTGCATTATGGAATTAAATATCGCTTGTCTCAAACGGTGAAGGAACAACATCGTGAGAAAACCTGCATACCTGAGAATTAACTTAATTATTTACGTATGTGAAGTCTGCTAATCCGCCTTGGGCCAGCGTGGTAGACTATTGGCCTAAAATGGTACTTTGTCCGCGTGGACAAAGTACCATTTTAGTGGTCCTTTATGTCTAAACGATGACATACAAAGTCTACGTACATACAACATAGTCCGTTTACGTTTGTTTAACAGTTCTGGGGGTTCAAAGTGGGGAAGAACAACCGAATGTCTGAAAATATACCCGAGTAAGGTCTGAAATGAAAGAGCTCTGAAAGAGAATATTGATGACTTGATCGAGAGTGTAAATTTCATGATTCATCATTTCGTGATATTAATATAGATTTAACAAAAAAGATTTTCTATTTCCTAATTAGACAAAGCCTTTTATCATTTACATTCCAAGAAACCGTTAAGTGACTTAATTTTTTCGTCGAGTTTACTAAACTCTGTAACAAAAGACTAATTTGTATTTGCGAACGATGAACCCTCTTCGCGTCATTTAAAATGGTAATGTGCCCTACTACGAAGGAATGAGGTCGAAAGAGGGATTACAAATATTCTCCAGGTGAGGTTTTTGACCGAGCTCTTGAGATTGCGGGCATTCCAGAGCGGCGCCCAACAAATTACAGTTGCAGGATTAAGTTGTCGCGGAAGAATTTGGTAGCGGTCGGTGGAAGCTCAACTACTGACGCCATTTGGTATCTCGGTGGGGACCTACCTACCAAACTTATTATTTGTGGTTATGATCGCCTATACATTGTAATGTTTATGGTATTGTTTTTTAGCTCAGACTAAATACATAAGGACTAGTATCGCACCCAAATTCACGAACAAAATTTTCTGCCATTTTCTAAGGAAAACTAGCTTAGATTTCATACATATTTTATACTAAACTAGCAGTTTTTGTTTGTTTTTTACACCATATAACTACACAAAAAAGTATTTTTACGGAGGTTTTTAACCGACGGACACGATTGTGTTTATAATCGCATAAGATCATCGATCATATACGTTGACAGAAAAATAATGTCTTGCGAGGCAGGTCTTTATCTAATTAGTCTGAGTTTTTCAGCGGTAGGTTTTCTGTGAACTTTTCTAATTAGCCTATTTTTTATAAGTCCAATTAAAGAAAGAGAATCGACCTGCCCCTTGGCTACAGCGGCAGGAGATTTGGAGCGTAAAACCAAAGGAGATGGTCCAAAATTGTATGGAGCCCAGGATCAGTCATTGTACCCTGGCGGAAATAAAAGAAAATATTTTTTTTAACTATTTTTGATTATACAAATCTACAAATTTACTATAATTCTTTCGAAATAATATTCATTCTCTCCCAAGAAATGCAACACTTATATGGCTAATAGTGGCGGATTGATGACGTTTTCAATGCAGTATTCGATTTGACGTTTGCTGTCAATTGTCATGTCATTGTTGCTATACGGGCGCCATCTTGATTTAACTCGTAAACTTATGTTTGAATTTTATTTATTTCTTTTTATTTAGTTAGATGTATGCACTTTAATAAATTTTAATAAAATCCTTGTATTATTTAAATTTTAATGATACGGGGTACAAGAGTGGACCTGAAACAGACCATCTCCTTTTTCAGCGATAAGTTTACTATGAATTTTTACTCTCCATATATGTGTTATGTAGGTATTTGACGTATCGGTCTCTGTATCCCGTATATTTATGTGCCTGTCTGCAAGTTACTAAACGAATGGACCGATTAAGATACGATTTTTATTTGAAATCTGAGATGATCGAATAGTTAGGGTATAGGAAACTATTTAAATCGGCGTTTTTGTATCACGATCAATACGATGGATAGAAATTACGACATATATCTAAAACTTTACTCGTAAATGCTGTTATTGTAGCTAAATTCACGAGAGTGAGGATAAAAAAATTTCGACTTGCAAATATATAATACGACTCAAAAGTGTATAG